>NC_042960.1:67193440-67239673 GCF_901001165.1 Salmo trutta
CCTCTCCCCTCTCCCTCCCCCATCTCCTCCACTCCTCTTCCTCTCCTCTCCCCTCCTCCCCTCCCCTCTCCTCCTCCCTCCCCTCTCCTCTCCTCTCCCTCCCCTCCCCTCCCCTCTCCTCTCCTCTCCTCTCCAGCCAGTGGAGGTGTGTGTACCGTACCACCGGTCCAGGAGAGGGGAGGTGGTTGTGAGGAGGTTTGATGGACAGCAGTGGAGTACACTACCCACTGAGACCAGAAGGGGCAGTATAGGACACAGCAGTCACCCCGGAGGACGACCTGCCAGGGTAGTGTACAGAACACAACACTGCTTTTTAATATGGCGTGCATGAAATTATGATCAAACTCCTTGGCTCAGTCCCGGATCGACCCTTTAGACCCTACCTCCTGTTCACTTCTGGAGATCTGAGATTTGAAGACAGAGATCTGTATTTGATTGTTGCTGTCTGATGTGCTGGGTTGAGGGTTTAGCTATATTGCTTATACCAAACAAACCCTGTCTGATCTCTAGAAGTGCATACAGTGTAAGATTGAGGTTCTGATTTGTACAGCAGACACATATCTGTCTGTCTGTCTGTCTGTCTGTCTGTCTGTCTGTCTGTCTGTCTGTCTGTCTGTCTGTCTGTCTGTCTGTCTGTCTGTCTGTCTGTCTGTGAATGCATTCTTAATTGACTTTCCTATTTAAATGTAAAAATAATTAAATAACAAATCTGTCTCCATAGCTGGCCTGCGTCTCAGTGAGACAGTTTTCCTGGTTTGTGGCAGTGGGTCGTCCAGTCAGGGACAGCTGCTCTGTGACACCAGAGGGGGCGCTGTTGGTGTCACGTACAGACGCAGGCATCAAACTGACCTTCCCCCCGGACTGCACTGTTCAGACACGCACCATCACTCTACAGGTACAGTCCAGTATTCCCCATCACTCTACAGGTTCAGTCCAGTATTCACCATCACTCTACAGGTTCAGTCCAGTATTCACCATCACTCTACAGGTACAGTCCAGTATTCACCATCACTCTACAGGTACAGTCCAGTATTCACCAGACACTCTACAGGTACAGTCCAGTATTCACCATCACTCTACAGGTACAGTCCAGTATTCACCATCACTCTACAGGCACAGTCCAGTATTCACCAGACACTCTACAGGTACAGTCCAGTATTCACCATCACTCTACAGGTACAGTCCAGTATTCACCATCACTCTACAGGTACAGTCCAGTATTCACCATCACTCTACAGGTACAGTCCAGTATTCACCATCACTCTACAGGTACAGTCCAGTATTCACCATCACTCTACAGGTACAGTCCAGTATTCACCATCACTCTACAGGTACAGTCCAGTATTCACCATCACTCTACAGGTACAGTCCAGTATTCACCATCACTCTACAGGTACAGTCCAGTATTCACCATCACTCTACAGGTACAGTCTAGTATTCACCATCACTCTACAGGTACAGTCCAGTATTCACCATCACTCTACAGGTACCGTCCAGTATTCACCATCACTCTACAGGTACAGTCCAGTATTCACCATCACTCTACAGGTACAGTCCAGTATTCACCATCACTCTACAGGTACAGTCCAGTATTCACCAGACACTCTACAGGTACAGTCCAGTATTCACCAGACACTCTACAGGTACAGTCCAGTATTCACCATCACTCTACAGGTACAGTCCAGTATTCACCATCACTCTACAGGTACCGTCCAGTATTCACCATCACTCTACAGGTACAGTCTGGTATTCACCATCACTCTACAGGTACAGTCCAGTATTCACCATCACTCTACAGGTACAGTCCAGTATTCACCATCACTCTACAGGTACCGTCCAGTATTCACCATCACTCTACAGGTACAGTCCAGTATTCACCATCACTCTACAGGTACAGTCCAGTATTCACCATCACTCTACAGGTACAGTCCAGTATTCACCATCACTCTACAGGTACCGTCCAGTATTCACCATCACTCTACAGGTACAGTCCAGTATTCACCATCACTCTACAGGTACAGTCCAGTATTCACCATCACTCTACAGGTACCGTCCAGTATTCACCATCACTCTACAGGTACAGTCTGGTATTCACCATCACTCTACAGGTACAGTCCAGTATTCACCATCACTCTACAGGTACAGTCCAGTATTCACCATCACTCTACAGGTACAGTCCAGTATTCACCATCACTCTACAGGTACAGTCCAGTATTCACCATCACTCTACAGGTACAGTCCAGTATTCACCATCACTCTACAGGTACAGTCCAGTATTCACCATCACTCTACAGGTACAGTCCAGTATTCACCATCACTCTACAGGTACAGTCCAGTATTCACCATCACTCTACAGGTACAGTCCAGTATTCACCATCACTCTACAGGTACCGTCCAGTATTCACCATCACTCTACAGGTACCGTCCAGTATTCACCATCACTCTACAGGTACAGTCCAGACGTATTCACCAGACACTGGTTCTTCCAGAGAGCATCGTACTAGCTAGTATCTGCTGTATTTTGTACCTGTTTACTGTGCTTTCCTGCTGATCTTTTCAGCAGTGGGTATGTAGATCCAATCCCTGCTCACTCTTCTCTGTCTACAGGTGTTACAGGTGTCTGTCACTGAGGTCCAGACGTTGTGTGGAGACCCTCAGGCCAGAGTCAGTCCCCTCCTCTGTCTCTCTCAAGACCCCAGCATCCAATTCCTCCAGCCAATCAAGGTGCAGGTCCCTCTGCCGACTGGACTCGCTGGTAGGCTACTGGTGTCCTGTTTGAAAACTGTTCAACGATTTCATTTCTTTCCTCTCCACTTCAGATCTGACATGATTGGATAGGTGTTAGCAGAATGGTTATTCCACTTGGCTTTCAGTCCTTCTAGCCGTTTCAGAAATGACTTCAAGTAGACTTGTCCTGTCTCCATGGAGACCCCAGCTCTACCTGCATTCATTTAACCATGTTGTTGATGTCCCAGGTCATACAGTAGACCTGTCCTGTCTCCATGGAGACCCCAGCTCTACCTGCATTCATTTAACCATGTTGTTGATGTCCCAGGTCATACAGTAGACCTGTCCTGTCTCCATGGAGACCCCAGCTCTACCTGCATTCATTTAATCATGTTGTTGATGTACCAGGTCATACAGTAGACCTGTCCTGTCTCCATGGAGACCCCAGCTCTACCTGCATTCATTTAATCATGTTGTTGATGTACCAGGTCATACAGTAGACCTGTCCTGTCTCCATGGAGACCCCAGCTCTACCTGCATTCATTTAACCATGTTGTTGATGTCCCAGGTCATACAGTAGACCTGTCCTGTCTCCACCTGCTTCATGGAGACCCCAGTGCCCACACCTGGACAGACATAACCTCACAGGTGTCCCTCTACGTCACCCAGCTGTACGCTATCTTCTACATCACTCACTTCTCCTGGTGAGTTCCTGTTATTCCAGACTACATGAACACACAGCTTTACTGTAGGAATGTCCTGTTATTCCAGACCACATGAACACACAGCTTTACTGTAGGAATGTCCTGTTATTCCAGACCACATGAACACACAGCTTTACTGTAGGAATGTCCTGTTATTCCAGACCACATGAACACACAGCTTTACTGTAGGAATGTCCTGTTATTCCAGACTACATGAACACACAGCTTTACTGTAGGAATGTCCTGTTATTCCAGACTACATGAACACACAGCTTTACTGTAGGAATGTCCTGTTATTCCAGACCACATGAACACACAGCTTTACTGTAGGAATGTCCTGTTATTCCAGACTACATGAACACACAGCTTTACTGTAGGAATGTCCTGTTATTCCAGACTACATGAACACACAGCTTTACTGTAGGAATGTCCTGTTATTCCAGACTACATGAACACACAACTTTACTGTAGGAATGTCCTGTTATTCCAGACTACATGAACACACAGCTTTACAGTATTCAATCAATCAATCAATCAAATGTATGTATTTATAAAGCCCTTCTTACATCAGCTGATGTAACAAAGTGCTGTACAGAAACCCAGCCTAAAACCCCAAACAGCAAGCAATGCAGATGTAGAAGCACGGTGGCTAGGAAAAACTCCCTAGAAAGGCTGGAACCTAGGAAGAAACCTAGAGAGGAACCAGTTCTCTTCTGGCTGTACCGGGTGGAGATTATAACAGAACATGGCCAGTAGGAATGGCTAGTTAGGACTTAAGAGGGATGTAGACAGCGCTTTAACTCACATGAGACGAGGTGCAGCCCAAAAATCTTTCTTGAACAATCACGTGAACATTCTTCTAACACGCCGGCCACACTGCTCGCGTCACTTGTGCTCGCGTCGCTCAGTCATTACACCCACACTGCTCACGCGCGCCAACGAGCGTCTGCGTTGCCAAGCGCTAAAATAGAAGTCAGTTCTATTTGTGGCACTGAACGTGGTGCAAGTCCTGCCTCTCCCACATCCTCATTGGTTTATAGAAGCGGGTACCCACGTGCCATCTCCTCATTGGTTATACCCACGTGGGTGATTGAAAGACGAACTTGGTAACTTGGTCAGTCGTGCTAATACTATTAAAGTTAGATGCCAATCGCAATATAAAGTCTAAAGAAGAAAAAGCCTGGAAGGAGGAGAGATGACTAGAAACGATTCGGTTGACCGTTTTATGTGTGGATTAATTGTCGGAGTAGAGGACCTTGTGCATTTCACGTAAAATAACAACTCAACGTTTATATCCCAGGACAAATTAGCTAGCAACAGCAAGCTAGCTAAATAGGACACATTAGCTAGCAACAGCAAGCTAGCTAAATAGGACACATTAGCTAGCAACAGCAAGCTAGCTAAGTAGGACAAATTAGCTAGCAACAGCAAGCTAGCTAAATAGGACACATTAGCTAGCAACAGCAAGCTAGCTAAATAGGACACATTAGCTAGCAACAGCAAGCTAGCTAAATAGGACACATTAGCTAGCAACAGCAAGCTAGCTAAATAGGACACATTAGCTAGCAACAGCAAGCTAGCTAAGTAGGACAAATTAGCTAGCAACAGCAAGCTAGCTAAATAGGACACATTAGCTAGCAACAGCAAGCTAGCTAAATAGGACACATTAGCTAGCAACAGCAAGCTAGCTAAGTAGGACAAATTATCTAGCAACAGCAAGCTAACTAGCTAAATTGCCATAAATGTTAAATGCTTTTTGACCTGTCCCCAAATGAATATAATTGGTTCAGAGTTTGTTTTGATATTTCAACCTGCGTGTCCTGATCACGTCTGGTCTGGGGGGGACAAAATACATTTGCGCAGGCGCACGTCCGGTCTGGGCATAGTGTTAGAGTATTGTCTTCTGTCATTGGTCCTTGAGGCTGACGTTGTTAAGTTAATATTGTTAATCTACATCTCACTGTCTAAATAGTTTGTGTATATTATCCTAGGTACTGGCTGTGGTACACTACCCAGCACTGTCTAAATAGTTTGTGTATATTATCCTAGGTACTGGCTGTGTTACACTACCCAGCACTGTCTAAATAGTTTGTGTATATTATCCCAGGTACTGGCTGTGGTACACTACCCAGCGCTGTGTTAGCGGTGTGGTCCGTAGGGTCTACCAGAGACTGAAGCAGTTCCAGGTTCAGTTCCTTGTGCTACAGAGGAGAACAGACCCCAAACAGGTTCTGCTACAGTGCCTGCCTGCTGACAAGGTGGGTCCAATCAATCAAGCCGTCCATCTATTTATTGATCTTCAATCTGAAATTGATGATCTGTGTGGTAAGAGTTAGCGTTGGAGAATACAGTCGTGGCCAAAAGTTTTGAGAATGACACAAATATTAATTTTAACAAAGTCTGGTTCCTCAGTTTGTATGATGGCAATTTGCATATACTCCAGAATGTTATGAAGAGTGATCAGATGAATTGCAATTAATTGCAAAGTCCCTCTTTGCCTTGCAAATGAACTGAATCCCCAAAAAACATTTCCACTGCATTTCAGCCCTGCCACATAAGGACCAGCTGACATCATGCCAGTGATTCTCTCGTTAACACAGGTGTGAGTGTTGACGAGGACAAGGCTGGAGATCACTCTGTCATGCTGATTGAGTTCGAATAACAGACTGGAAGCTTCAAAAGGAGGGTGGTGCTTGGAATCATTGTTCTTCCTCTGTCAACCATGGTTACCTGCAAGGAAACATGTGCAGTCATCATTGCTTTGCAATAAAAGGGCTTCACAGGCAAGGATATTGCTGCCAGTAAGATTGCACCTAAATCAACCATTTATCGGATCATCAGGAACTTCAAGAATAGTGGTTCAATTGTTGTGAAGAAGGCTTCAGGGTGCCCAAGAAAGTCCAGCAAGAGCCAGGACCGTCTCCTAAAGTTGATTCAGCTGCGGGATCATGGCACCACCAGTACAGAGCTTGCTCAGGAATGGCAGCAGGCAGGTGTGAGTGCATCTGCACGCACAGTGAGGCGAAGACTTTTGGAGGATGGCCTGGTGTCAAGAAGGGCAGCAAAGAAGCCACTTCTCTCTAAGAAAAACATCAGGGACAGACTGATATTCTGCAAAAGGTACAGGGATTGGACTGCTGAGGACTGGGGTAAAGTAATTTTCTCTGATGAATCCCCTTTCAATTGTTTGGGGCATCCTGAAAAAAGCTTGTCCGGAGAAGACATGGTGAGCGCTACCATCAGTCTTGTGTCATGCCAACAGTAAAGCATCCTGAGACCATTCATGTGTGGGGTTGCTTCTCAGCCAAGGGAGTGGGCTCACACAATTTTGCCTAAGAACGCAGCCATGAATAAAGAATGGTACCAACACATCCTCCGAGAGCAACTTCTCCCAACCATCCAGAAACAGTTTGGTGACGAACAATGCCTTTTCCAGCATGATGGAGCACCTTGCCATAAGGCAAAAGTGATAACTAAGTGGCTCGGGGAACAAAACATCGATATGTTGGGTCCATGGCCAGGAAACTCCCCAGACCTTAATCCCATTGAGAACTTGTGGTCAATCCTCAAGAGGCGGGTGAACAAACAAAACCCCACAAATTCTGACAAACTCCAGCATTGATTATGCAAGGATGGGCTGCCATCACTCAGGATGTGGCCCAGAAGTTAATTGACAGCATGCCAGGGCGGATTGCAGAGGTCTTGAAAAAGAAGGGTCAACACTGCAAGTATTGACTCTTTGCATCAACTTCATGTAATTGTCAATAAAAGCCTTTGACACTTATGAAATGCTTGTAATTATACTTCAGCATTCCATAGTAACATCTGACAACAATATATAAAGAGACTGAGGCAGCAAACTTTGTGGAAATTAATATTTGTGTCATTCTGAAAACTTTTGGCCACGACTGTAGAACCGACCCCAAACAGGTTCTGCTACAGTGCCAACAAGGTGGGTCTGTGTATATAAGATAAGAGACCAAGGACAGTCAGTGTTACAGCAGCATCACTTCCTGAGACCAAGGACAGTCAGTGTTACAGCAGCATCACTTCCTGAGACCAAGGACAGTCAGTGTTACAGCAGCATCACTTCCTGAGACCAAGGACAGTCAGTGTTACAGCAGCATCACTTCCTGAGACCAAGGACAGTCAGTGTTACAGCAGCATCACTTCCTGAGACCAAGGACAGTCAGTGGCTGTATCAAATGCGTAGTACATCAGACTTTCCACTGCAAGTTTTAGAAGTGCAGGAATGTTAGAATATCCACCGTGTGTTGATGTCATAATGTGTGTTGATGTCATAATGTATGTTGATGTCATAATGTATGTTGATGTCATAATGTGTACAGTAAATATCTGATGTGCCGTATCACAATGTGTAACAGGTGGACAACAGAGTACAGTCTCTGTCAGAGCAGTACGATGGCCCACAACCCTCAGACCTCTGCGACCTGTTGGAGGGAGAGCAGTTCTTCGCTGGCTTCGAGAGGGGCCTAGACGTCAGCGCAGGTACATTTGTGAAATTATACATTTTAAATACAATTTGAAGGACATCTTCCTGGTGAAATACTACTACATCATCTCTCTTTCAGATAGACCAGACTGTGCGGAAGGGAGACTGTCGTTTGTGTTCTACTCTCGGTTGAAGAATCTCAAAGAGGTGTACGTTTGTCCTACACAGAAGCAGGAGGGGTCAATCAGGGGTCAGGTGAGAGACTAGTGACCCCTGACAGAGAGAGGGTGTACAGTAGATACCGACATTTTATAACTATGATACATTATTCATAAAGTGCTTTATTAGGTAAGGGATAAACACCAACGTTTTGTACATTACCTTGGAAATAATGGAGGACGCAGTTCATTAGAGAACGGAAGCGTTTATTGTAGAGAACGGAGGCGTTTATCCCGCTCGTACCACAGTTGCCAAAGAAAACAATACCCAAGCACACATTTGCAGGTAGAAATAACACGTTTTCATTGGTAGAAATAACACCTTTTCATTGGTAGAAATAACACCTTTTCATTGGTAGAAATAACACCTTTTCATTGGTAGAAATAACACCTTTTCATTGGTATTTTCAGTCAATTCCTACTTTTTCTTCCACCCATCAAGCCTGGTTGTTAGTTCTATTGGTGAGGTTGACTAATCCATTGCGGAGGCCTGTCTGAGTGGACTAAATGTAGGCCTACTACATTATAAATGTAGGCTAATAAATGTAGGCCTACTACATTATAAATGTAGGCTAATAAATGTAGGCCTACTACATTATAAATGTAGGCTAATAAATGTAGGCCTACATACATTATAAATATAGGCTAATAAATGTAGGCCTACTACATTATACATGTAGGCTAATAAATGTAGGCCTACATACATTATAAATATAGGCTAATAAATGTAGCCTACTACATTATACATGTAGGCTAATAAATGTAGTCCTATAAATGTGGGCTAATAAATGTAGGCCTATAAATGTGGGCTAATAAATGTAGGCCTACTACATTATACATGTAGGCTAATAAATGTAGGGCTACTACATTATACATGTAGGCTAATAAATGTAGGTCTACTACATTATACATGTAGGCTAATAAATGTAGGCCTACTACATTATACATGTAGACTAATAAATGTAGGCCTATAAATGTGGGCAAATAAATGTAGGACTACTACATTATACATGTAGGCTAATAAATGTAGCCTACTACATTATACATGTAGGCTAATAAATGTAGGCCTATAAATGTGGGCTAATAAATGTAGGTCTACTACATTATACATGTAGGCTAATAAATGTAGGCCTATAAATGTAGGCCTATAAATATAGGCTAATAAATGTAGGCCTATAAATATAGGCTAATAAATGTAGGCTAATAAATATAGGCTAATAAATGTGGGCTAATAAATATAGGCTAATAAATCCGTTGAGATTGACAATGGTTCCTCAACGTAGCTTATTGGAAAAATCTTTCCAGCTCTCACTTTTGATAACCACTCAGCATGAAAGGGGAAAAAATGTCTCTAATCCGTTGGGAAAAATATATATTTTTTAAAAGCCTACCTGATTCAGTGGCGACCTGTCATTCGGGGACCCAACCTGTTTTCAGCCCCATCAGTTTAGCTAATAAAAAATGTTATTTGGGCGTTAATACGTGCCACATATTAGTTTGCAAACAATGTAAAAAAAAACAACAAAAAAAAAAAAACATTTGAATTAACAAAGCCGCATACAAACATGGTACCTGTTTTGTTTTCTTGAGTATGGCAGCTCCAAAATGCAGGTGTTTCAGCCTAGCTCAGTGCTTTCTGTGGTGGTGTTGGGGAAGCCAGTGGAAAATACAGAGCGTAGGGGTTGGTAATGTTCTCTAGTTGCGCCGTGATTGGTTCAGTGTTCTGAGAAATCTATGGGTAGAGCTCAAATTCAAGCCCCTTCAAATCAAACTTTATTTGTCACATGCGCCGAATATAAACACGGGTGTAGACCTTACCGTGAAATGCGTACTTACAAGCCCTTAGCCAACAATGCCGCTCAAGAAATAGAATTGAACAAATATTTATTAAATAAACTAAAGTAAAAAATAAAAATCGAATCAATCAAAAAGTAACACAAGAAATGTACATAACAATAACGAAACTATATTTATTTATTTATTTATTTCATCTTTATTTAACCAGGTAGGCTAGTTGAGAACAAGTTCTCATTTGCAACTGCGACCTGGCCAAGATAAAACAAAACAAACATACAGTCAATAATACAGTAGAAAAATAAGTCTATATACAATGTGAGCAAATGAGGTGAAATAAGGGAGGTAAAGGCAATAAATAGGCCATGGTGGCGAAGTAAATACAATATAGTATTGGTATGCTGCTGGCAAAGATGGAATAAAAACAAAAAAATTGAAAATTTTATTTTTGTTTGTATTATCTTTTACCAGATCTAATGTGTTATATTCTCCTACATTAATTTCACATTTCCACAAACTTCAAAGTGTTTCCTTTCAAATGGTACCAAGAATTTGCATATCCTCGCTTCAGGTCCTGAGCTACAGGCAGTTAGATTTGGGTCATTTTAGGCGAAAATTGAAAAAAAGTGTCCGATCCTTAAGAGGATAAAAAACATATGTTTCATTATTTGGGGCAGCAGGTAGCCTAGTGGTTAGAGTGTTGGGCCAGTAACCAAAAGGTTGCTGGATCGAATCCCCGACGTTCTGCCCCTGAACAAGGCAGTTAACCCACTGTTCCTCGGTAGGCCGTCATTGTAAATAAGAATTTGTTCTGACTTAACTAGTTAAATAAGAGTTAAATAAATAAAATAAAATAAAAGTGAAAGAATATTCTATCTGAAGTTCTCTCTCCTCTCCAGGTGTCTTTCTATCGAGGGGAGGTTCCCAGTGACATACCACAGGAAGTGGCCAGGAAAAGGAAAGGACATGACAGCCAATGGCTGGCCACTTTACCACTCAGACTTCCTGTAAGTGAGAACAACAACCAATGGCTGGCCACCTTACCACTCTGACTTCCTGTAAGAGAACAGAGCATGCTCAGTCAGAGACACCCTTCTCTAGCCTGTTCCCAGATCTGTTTGTGCTGTACAGATGTAGGCTCATAATTTGAGCCAGTTTCCTACAGAAGGAAAATAATCCCGCAGCAACAGGAAATGTGAATTATTAAGTGGATTATAGTTAATGAAGAACAAAAAGGCCCACACACTCTTTAAACTCCCAGTTCACCACGTTATTGACTATGTAGTATTCTTTATAAGCCCAGCACCTATGTTTTTAAGGATGTGTGTATGACCACAAATTTTTCTATAGATTATAATTAATGAACATTATTGTAGGGATTGATAGGGATTGATAAGGAAAATCAAGTCGGAAATTTAAAAGTAGAAATTACAAATCTTCAGAAGCCTTTTTAAACCTCAAATACACTACACATTTAAAATGTCCTGAATTGCAGAAAAGTTATCCTGCAACAGTGTGATCAAATTAAGATCCTACATCTGTATAGCCAACTTCTATGTTTGGCCTGGCATGACAATGACCATAGGAGTTGGCTATTCAGCACTAACAGATATGGGATCACACAAACTGCTTGTAAAGTCTTTATTTTCCAAAGCATCAGGACAAGCATTTCGTTACACTCGCATTAACATCTGCTAACCATGTGTATTTGACCGATAAAATGTCATTTGATTTGACATGTCAGATGTTTGAGTACCCACTACCCAGTACCACTATCCTTTGTAAATATTGGATCTTCTTATCATTTCTCTCATCCTCCACTTCACTCTGGCTGGGATTCAAACCAACACATCTGTGCTAAGCAATAGACTTTTAAAGGTAATGTCCCTGATATTCAATAGACTGTTAAAGGTAATGTCCCTGATATTCAAAAGACTGTTAAAGGTAATGTCCCTGATATTCAATAGACTTTTAAAGGTAATGTCCCTGATATTCAATAGACTGTTAAAGGTAATGTCCCTGATTTTCATGGGGATGAAGACGGCTGTTGATATTTTGACTCTGCGGGTGTTGGCTCAAGCACAAATCAACTTAATCAACATAAATCATCAGAAGTCAATCGCAGTACACATGTCGTTTTGTCTGTGTTTGTTTGAATCCTCGTCTCTCTTTCTCTAGGACAATGTACATTAATCAATATTTTCTGTAAAATATAGTTTTACAAGGCATATTTCCTCTTATGTTGAGGATGTTGAAACATTCTATTGAAACTCGCAGTCTTTATCACCGTATATTAAAGAAAGATGAAACGGATCCATCATCCTATTGCCCTCCAAGGTGTTTACTAAAATACTCGCAAACAGACTAAATAAATGCATTTCGACTATAATTCATCCTGACAAAACTGGTTTTATCCCAGGCAGATTCTCATTTTCCAATCGTCAGGCAGATTCTCATTTTCCAATCGTCAGGCGACTGACTGATGGACATCATGTGTTCCAAACATGACAAAGATTCAAACGTTTCCATTGTTGCACTTTTGACCAAGTGGAATGGAACTACATTCTGACAGTAGTAAATTAGTTTTGTCTCTTGGGTTGAAATACTGTACTGAGCAAAAAAATTTAAAATAATAAATAAATAAACATATATATATATATATATATATATATATATATATGCAACAATTTCAACGATTTTACCAAGTTGGATTGGGCAGGGGCGTAGCCATGGGTGGCCCACCGATTTGGGAGCCAGGCCCAGCCAATCAAAATACCTTTTTCACCAGACAGAAATACTCCTCTGTTTCGTCAGCTGCCCTGGTGGCTGATCTCAGATGATCCCGCAGGTGAAGAAGCCAGATGTGGAGGTCCTGGGCTGGCATGGTTACACGTGGTCTGCGGTTGTGAGGCCTGTTGGACACACTGCCAAATTCTCTAAAACAACGTTGGATGCGGTTTATGGTAGAGAAATGTACATTCAATTCTCTGGCAACAGCTCTGGTGGACATTCCTGCAGTCAGCATGCCAATTGCACGCTCCCTCAAAACTTGAGACCTCTGTGGCATTGTGTTGTGTGACACAACTGCACATTTTAGTGGTCTTTTATTGTCCCCTGCACAAGGTGCACCTGTGTAATGAGCAGGCTGTTTAATCAGGTTCTTGATATGCCACACCTGTCAGGTGGATGGATTATCTTGACAAAGGAGAAATGCTCACTAACAGGGATGTAAACACATTTGTTCACAACATTTGAGAGAAATAAGATTGTTGTGCGTATGGAATATTTCTGGGATCTTTTATTTCAGCTCATGAAACATGGGACCAGCACTTTACGTGTTGCGTTTTATATTTTTGTTCAGTGTATATGCGTTCCCGACAGCTTCAGCTCTCACTTCAACGTTCCTGCCGCCAGGGGTGCCTGTTGAGTCCGTTGCTATTCAGCATTGCTATGGAAGCCCTACCTAGCTATTAGTATTAGGAGCCATGTTTTCATTGCTCCGCTAAACATGTGAAAGGTTGATCACTGCATTGTCACTCTATATGCGGATGGCGTCATTTTGTTCCTTTCACGCCCCGAAGAGTCACTCCCACCGCTGTTGGAGCTCATCAAATCATTTGGAGCACTCTGGGTACACCTTAAACTGGGATAAAAGTGAATTCATGCCTCTTAAAGGCGACTTAAACACAGACTTTTTTATTTAAAATATACCTTTTTGAAATCACGAGACAAAATTAAATATTTAAGTGTTGTCATCCCCAAGGATGCTGAATTGATTTATAATTGAAACTACAGTATCTCGACATGATAGAGATGTTAAAGCATAACACTGAGATCTGGAGAGTTTTGCCTCTATGATAGGCTGTGTTATTAAAATGGCTACAGTCACCAAATTCCTTTATCTCTTTCAGAATCTGCGGATTTTAACATCTTGCCTTTTTGTGTGGGGATACAAAGTACGCCGTTTCTCCCCCCCCAAAAAAACACATGATCAAGCCTGCCAAATTTTCAGCATTATTATTGGGCTGCAAATGCTAGAGCACTGGTTTATTGGCTGGATGCATACCCTGGCGTGGTAGATCCCTCCATGCCTTCATGTGTCACAAAATCCTTCGTTGTGTTGCAGGGAAGACCAAAATGCAGCGGAGTTGTGGATACTCATATTTTAATTAACAAAAAAAGAGTAAAGCATCCACTTGCCAAAACAATAAATGATACCCACAACACTAAACAGTTTTGCAGGCTCATCAACGCAGTGCAAAAAACAACTACCCACAAAACCAAGTGACAAACATACTCCTACATATATGACTCCCAATCAGGAACAACGATCCCCAGCTGTTCCTGATCAGGAGTCACAAGACCAACACAGAACAATCACACACATACAAGACTGCCACGTCCTGACCCCAAAACTACTACAACAGCTCCATCTGCTGGTCAGGACGTGACATCATGGCTCGCTATTGAACAAGATATACACAACACCTCTCTTTCAGCACTTCTCTTTTCATCAACTAAATCCCCTACAGTTATTACATAAAAATAATACATTTGGTATCAAATAAGGACAACATTCTGTCTCCTGGAGAACTCTGTCTATACTCCTATTTGCCATAACCCCCTTCACTAACTGAAAGTACTTTCCTATTCTGGAAGAGAAAGGGCATTACTACTATTACAGACCTTTACATTAATACTACTTTTGCCACGTTCGCACAGTTGAGTATGCAGTTAATCTGTACACTTAAATATGGAAGATTTATTTGTACTGAATAGGCTCTGTATTTGTCTTTTACCTAAAGAACAGGTTCACTTTATTTTAACCAAATCTGTATTTTGTGTGTGCGATCTCCCCACATCTGCACTACCGTTCAAAAGTTTGGGGTCACTTAGAAATGTCCTTGTTTAAAAAAAATACGTCCATTTAAAATAACATCAAATTGATCAGAAATACAGTGTAGACATTAATGTTGTAAATTACTATTGTAGTTGGAAATGGCTGATTTTTTATGAAATATCTACATAGGCTACAGAGGCCCATTATCAGCAACCATCACTCCTGTGTTCCAATGGCACATTGTGTTAGCTAATCCAAGTTTATCATTTTAAAAGGCTAATTGATCATTAGAAAACCCTTTTGCAATTATGTTAGCACAGCTGAAATCTTTCGTTCTGATTAAAGAAGCAATAAAACTGGCCTTTAGACTAGTTGAGTATCTGGAGCATCAGCATTTGTGGGTTCGATTACAGGCTCAAAATGGCTAGAAACAAATACCTTTATTCTGAAACTCATCAGTCTATTCTTGTTCTGAGAAATGAAGGCTATTCCATGCAAGAAATTGCCAAGAAACTGAAGATCTCGTACAATGCTGTGTACTACTCCCTTCACAGAACAGCGCAAACTGGCTCTAACCGGAATAGAAAGAGGAGTGGGAGGCCCCGGTGCACAACGGAGCAAGAGAACAAGTACATTAGTGTCTAGTTTGAGAAACAGATGCCTCACAAGTCCTCAACTGGCAGCTTCATTAAATAGTACCCTCAAAACACCAGTCTCAAAGTCAACAGTGAAGAGGCGACTCCGGGATGCTGGCCTTCTAGGCAAATATCTATATTTTTGAATGGACAAGAAAGATTTAGCCAGACGGTTAATTTTACACTTTCCCACCCACTCAGGCGATGAACTCTGATAGGGTAATAATGGTATGAGCCTCTTTCTCTACTTCCTGTCTTCACCACCCTCTCTCCCTTCCCCTCAGGGCCTAAACTCAGAGGGTGGTAGTAATGGTATGGACTGGGAGCAGCCCCAGTACCCTCCATTGAACCTGGGAGACCCAGAGAGCGGGTACCTGACTGAGGCTAACCTGCTGGCCATCTCCCTGCAGATCGGACAGGACTGGAGGTCCATCGGCATCAACCTGGGAATCAGCTACCAGGAGCTGGACCGCATACAGTACAAATACAGGTGGGCATGTTCATTGGGCACCAAATGTAAGAAAACTGACCGAAACAGGGAGGCATTACCTGTACTTATCCAATAAGAAACACTAATTTTGCATTAAGTACAAATACACGTGGGCATGATGGTTACTGTGATGGAGAACCAGGGTCCTGTTCATTAAGCACCAAATGGAAGAAAAAAGCGGATTGAAACTGGGAGGGACTTCCTGGACTTGAGAAAAGCTCAATCTTTCGTTTTTTCTGTTGCAGATCGCTTTTGAAACATTTTTTTTCTTCGTTATGTACGGTAATGAACAAGAGGCAGGACGTGTTCACTTAGGAATGATTAACCACCCTGCATACAACCGTATGCGATGGCCATATGTCATATTAAATGTGTTTCCAGTTATTTCCAGTTAAGTTGCAACAACATATGCATGAAAATTTGCATGAAAATAGCTTTGCTTGTTATTTTTTCTGTCCATCATAAACTAACACCAACATTTAATTCTGTTTATCAAGGAGTACAGTATGAGGAGTCAGTCTTATTTGATTCTGAATCAAACTTTTATTTGAGTCATACAGTATTTCATTTAGAATTACATTTTATTTCAGTTGTATAATATTTCATTCTGAATCAATCTTTTATTTGAGTCTTATTTGACTCTGATTCACGTGGTGAATGTGCATCAGCTGAGATCTCAATTACTGACCTGACCTGTAGTAAGGTGATGTCACTGACCTGTAGTAAGGTGATGTCACTGACCTGTAGTAAGGTGATGTCACTGACCTGTAGTAAGGTGATGTCACTGACCTGTAGTAAGGTGATGTCACTGACCTGTAGTAAGGTGATGTCACTGACCTGTAGTAAGGTGAAGTCACTGACCTGTAGTAAGGTGACGTCACTGACCTGTAGTAAGGTGACGTCACTGACCTGTAGTAAGGTGACGTCACTGACCTGTAGTAAGGTGACGTCACTGACCTGTAGTAAGGTGACGTCACTGACCTGGAGTAAGGTGATGTCACTGACCTGTAGTAAGGTGATGTCACTGACCTGTAGTAAGGTGACGTGTCACAGTGTCATTACCAACACTATGCAGATTAAACTGTGGGATTATCATAAGGCTAGATGAATATAGGATATGGCTAAAGCTGAACCTAAGAATAACGAGCTAAACTCACCCTCATCAATATGTTTGGGAACCTTTTTTTGAAGGTTAAGTGCATACGGACTTCAGAAACAATTCATAACCCATTCATATCAAATTCATTACCCATTCATAACCCATACATAATCCCTACATAACCCATCCATAACCCATACATAACCCATACATTTCAAATTCATTACCCATTCATAATCCATACATAACCCATCCATAACCCATTCATAACCCATTCATATCAAATTCATTACCCATTCATAATCCATACATAACCCATCCATAACCCATTCATATCAAATTCATTACCCATTCATAATCCATACATAACCCATCCATAACCCATACATTTCAAATTCATAACCCATTCATGACCCATTCATGACCCATACATGACCCATTCATAATCATACATAACCCATTCATAACCCATTCATAACCCATTCATAATCATACATAACCCATTCATAATCCATTCATAACCCATTCATAACCCATTCATATCAAATTCATTACCCATTCATAATCCATACATGACCCATCCATAACCCATACATTTCAAATTCATGACCCATTCATGACCCATTCATGACCCATACATGACCCATTCATAATCATACATAATCCATTCATAACCCATTCATAACCCATACATAATCCATATTTAACGCATTCATAATCCATAAATAACCCATTCATAACCCATTCATAATCCATACATAACCCATTCATAACCCATTCATAATCTATTCATAACCCATACATTTTTATTTATTTTTTTTCCCCTTTTTTCTCCCCAATTGGTAGTTAGTCTTGTCTCATCGCTGCAACTCTCATACGGACTCGGGAGAGGCGAAGGTCGAGAGCCGTGCGTCCTCCGAAACACAACCCAACCAAGCTGCACTGCTTCTTGACACAATGTCCACTTAACCCGGAAGCCAGCTGCACCAATGTGTCGGAGGAAACACCGTACACCTGGCGACCTCGTCAGCGTGCATTGGGTCCGTCACGCCACAGGAGTCGCTAGTGCGCGATGGGACAAGGACATCCCTGCCGGCCAAACCCTCCCCTAACCCGGACGATGCTGGGCCAATTGTGCGCCGCCCCGTGGGTCTCCCAGTCGCGGCAGGCTGCGGCAGAGCCTGGACTCGAACCCAGAATCTCTAGTGGCAAAACTAGCACTGCGATGCAGTGTCTTAGACCACTGCGCCCATAATCCATACATAACCCATTCATAACCCATTCGTAACCGAAACTTAACCCATTCATAAGCACATTTATAAGCATTGGTTATTACATCTTTATCACGGTCATTTCCCTTTTTATCAGAAGGATTTTGGGATGAGAGGGATCAAGAGGGATGCTGATTTGCTAAATGTAGTTGTTGTTTTCTGTGCCTGCCCAGTGTACTATTTCTGGATGAGAGAGATGAAATGATGTGCTCCATGTATTAGCATAGGATAACTAAAGTCCTTCAGTTCTCACTGGAGGGATTTAACTTGTTAGGAGTCTGGAAGAGAGATGAGAGATAGAGGTGTATGGATGAGAGGGATGAAATGATGTGCTCCATGTGTGGGCAGGCACGTGCTGTCACGTCCTGGCCAGTATATAAGGTTAATTGTTTGTAGTTTGGTCAGGGCGTGACAGAGGGTATTTGTTTTATGTGGTTCAGGGTGGTGTGTTTGGTTTAAGGGTGTTTGTTTTAGTAATTCCGGGTGTTGGTTTATGTTTAGGTATTTCTATGTGGAGTCTAGTATGTCTGTTTCTATGTCTGGTGAATTGGTGTTGGGACTCTCAGTTGAAGGCAGGTGTTTTCTATCTGCCTTTGATTGAGAGTCTCATATATGAGGGTGTGTTTGTGTTTGTGTTTTGGTGGGTGATTGTTCTGTGTAAAGCCCTATGCTTTGCCAGACTGTTTAGTTGTTCGTTCGTTTGCGTGTTTTGTTGTTTTGGAGTGTCCGTTTGAAAGGTAATAAATCTAAAAATGAGTATACACGTACCTGCTGCATTTTGGTCCTCATTCACCAACGACAATCGTGACAGAATCACCCACCACCAAAGGACCAAGCAGCAGAGGAAGGAGCAGACGGAGTTCGAGTTGGACTGGCGGGAGAAGTGGACTTGGGAGGAAGTTCTGGACGGGGCCGGACCTTGGCATCAGGCTGGGGAGTATCGCCGCCCGCAGTGGGAAATAGAAGCAGCCAAGGCAGAGAGGCGGTGGTACGAGGCCAGAGACGCGCTGAGGGAGAAGCACGAGAGGCACCCCCAAGAAATTTTTTTGGGGGGGCACACGCGTAGTTTGGCTAGGCGAAGGAAGAGCCGGAAGCCAGCTACCCGTGGTTATATGGAGGAGCGTATGAGGTGGGGAGCGCCATGTTTCGCTGAGAAGCGCAATATCTCACCCATACGCACGCACAGTCCGGTGCGAGTTATTCCAGCCCCTCGCAGGTGCCGTGCTAGAGCGGGCATCCAGCCTGGTAGGAGGATGCCTGCGCAGCGCATCTGGTCGCCGGTACGCCTCCGAGGACCAGGCTACCCAACTCCCGCTCTACGCACGGCTACCATCAAGCCCCTGCACAGCCCAGTCTGCCCTGTACGAGCACTCCGCTCGTGCAGGGCTACTAGTTCCATCGAGCCAAGGCGGGTTGTGCAGGAGGTAAGATCTAGACCGGCTGTGCGCCTCCATAGCCCTGGGTTTCCAGCTCCTGTCTCTCGTGCGGACCCGGAAGTGCGTCCACCCAGTCCGACTCGTCCTGTTCCCGCTCCCCGCACTAAACGGCAAGTGCGTAAACCCAGCCTCGCCAGTCAACAGTCGTCGGAGCTGCCCGCCAGTCAACAGTCGTCGGAGCTGCCCGCCAGTCAACAGTCGTCGGAGCTGCCCGCCAGTCAACAGTCGTCGGAGCTGCCCGCCAGTCAACAGTCGTCGGAGCTGCCCGTCAGTCAACAGTCGTCGGAGCTGCCCGTCAGTCAACAGTCGTCGGAGCTGCCCGTCAGTCAACAGTCGTCGGAGCTGCCCGTCAGTCAACAGTCGTCGGAGCTGCCCGTCAGTCAACAGTCGTCGGAGCTGCCCGTCAGTCAACAGTCGTCGGAGCTGCCCGTCAGTCAACAGTCGTCGGAGCTGCCCGTCAGTCAACAGTCGTCGGAGCTGCCCGTCAGTCAACAGTCGTCGGAGCTGCCCGTCAGTCAACAGTCGTCGGAGCTGCCCGTCAGTCAACAGTCGTCGGAGCTGCCCGTCAGTCAACAGTCGTCGGAGCTGCCCGTCAGTCAACAGTCGCCGGAGTGGCCAGACTGCGCTGAACTGCGGAGTGGCCAGACTGCGCTGAACTGCCGGAGTGGCCAGACTGCGCTGAACTGCCGGAGTGGCCAGACTGCGCTGAACTGCCGGAGTGGCCAGACTGCGCTGAACTGCCGGAGTGGCCAGACTGCGCTGAACTGCCGGAGTGGCCAGACTGCGCTGAACTGCCGGAGTGGCCAGACTGCGCTGAACTGCCGGAGTGGCCAGACTGCGCTGAACTGCCGGAGTGGCCAGACTGCGCTGAACTGCCGGAGTGGCCAGACTGCCCTGACCTGCCGGAGTGGCCAGACTGCCCTGACCTGCCGGAGTGGCCAGACTGCCCTGACCTGCCGGAGTGGCCAGACTGCCCTGACCTGCCGGAGTGGCCAGACTGCCCTGACCTGCCGGAGTGGCCAGACTGCCCTGACCTGCCGGAGTGGCCAGACTGCCCTGACCTGCCGGAGTGGCCAGACTGCCCTGACCTGCCGGAGTGGCCAGACTGCCCTGACCTGCCGGAGCGGCCAGACTGCCCTGACCGCCCCGAGCTGACAGACTGCCCAGACCGCCCCGAGCTGACAGACTGCCCAGACCGCCCCGAGCCGACAGACTGCCCAGACCGCCCCGAGCCGACAGACTGCCCAGACCGCCCCGAGCCGACAGACTGCCCAGACCGCCCCGAGCCGACAGACTGCCCAGACCGCCCCGAGCCGACAGACTGCCCAGACCGCCCCGAGCCGACAGACTGCCCAGACTGCCCCGAGCCACCAGACTGCCCCGAACTGCCAGACTGCCTGGAACGGCCAGAACCTGAGCCGCCTCCAATATAGGTGGGTTGGGGAGGGGGGGTGTAGCACAGTGCCGTCGTTGACGGCAGCCACCCTCCCTTCCCTCCCTTTAGTAAGGGGGAATTTTTCTTTTAGGTATTGTTTGGGGGTATTTTTTGTTTTGTTTTTGTTTTTAAGGTGCTTCTGGGGTAGCACCTTTAAGGGGGGGGGTACTGTCACGTCCTGGCCAGTATATAAGGTTAATTGTTTGTAGTTTGGTCAGGGCGTGACAGAGGGTATTTGTTTTATGTGGTTCAGGGTGGTGTGTTTGGTTTAAGGGTGTTTGTTTTAGTAATTCCGGGTGTTGGTTTATGTTTAGGTATTTCTATGTGGAGTCTAGTATGTCTGTTTCTATGTCTGGTGAATTGGTGTTGGGACTCTCAGTTGAAGGCAGGTGTTTTCTATCTGCCTTTGATTGAGAGTCTCATATATGAGGGTGTGTTTGTGTTTGTGTTTTGGTGGGTGATTGTTCTGTGTAAAGCCCTATGCTTTGCCAGACTGTTATTTGTTCGTCTTCGTATTTTGTATGTTCATTCTTATAGTAAATAAAAGTCAAGATGAGCATTCACGTACCTGCTGCATATTGGTCCACATTTTCTGATGACGATTTCGCACTATCGTCGGAAGACGAAGACAATCGTGACACGTGCTCTATTAGCATAGGATAACTAAAGTCCTTCAGTTCTCACTGAACGGATTTAACTTGTAGAGAGAGAGAGGTGTATGGAGAGAAGGGAGTGGTTTAGAGAGACAGAGGAGAGAGAGAACAGAGTAGTGTAGAGAGGGAGGAGAGGGAACGGAGTGGTGTAGGGAGAGAGAGGGAGAAAGTAATAGAAAGGAGAGAGAACAGTGGTGTGGGGAGAGATAGAGGAGAGAGAGAATGGAGTGGTGTAGACCGAGAGATAGAGAACGGAGAGGTATGAGGAGAGAGTGGAGAGAGAACAGTGGTGTAGAGAGAGAGGGAGAAAGTAAGAGATGGAGAGAACTGAGTGGTCTAGGGAGAGATAACTGAGTGGTGTAGGGAGAGGGAGAGATAACTGAGTGGTGTAGGGAGAGGGAGAGAGAACTGAGTGGTGTAGGGAGAGGGAGAGATAACTGAGTGGTGTAGGGAGAGGGAGAGATAACTGAGTGGTGTAGGGAGAGGGAGAGATAACTGAGTGGTGTAGGGAGAGGGAGAGATAACTGAGTGGTGTAGGGAGAGGGAGAGATAACTTAGTGGTGTAGGGAGAGGGAGAGATAACTGAGTGGTGTAGGGAGAGGGAGAGATAACTGAGTGGTGTAGGGAGAGGGAGAGATAACTGAGTGGTGTAGGGAGAGGGAGAGATAACTGAGTGGTGTAGGGAGAGGGAGAGATAACTGAGTGGTGTAGGGAGAGAGATATACATCTGAGTATCAGTGTGATCTCCTGCAGTGTTCCAGATGGCTTAGTGACGAGTCAGCGACTGACAAAAAAGGGATTAAAACAAAAAAACATTCTCCTCCAGCTTGTCCTCTCTCCCTCTCTCTCTCTCTCTCTCTCTCTCTCTCTCTCTCTCTCTCTGTCTCTCTCTGTCTCACTCTCTCTCTGTTGTCTCTCTCTCTCTCCTCTCTCTCTCTGTCTCTCTCTCTCTCTCTCTCTCTCTCTCTCTCTCTCTCTCTCTCTCTCTCTCTCTTGTCTCTCTGTCTCTCTCTCTCTCTCTGTCTCTCTCTGTCTCTCTCTCTCTCTCTCTCTCTCTCTCTCTCTCTCTCTCTCTCTGTGTCTCTCTCTCTCTCTCTCTCTCTCTCTGTGTCTCTCTCTCTCAGCCTCAAGTAGGGGATTATTAACATTGATATTCAGTGGGCAGCATTTATGTTAGTTTGAGGATGATGAACATGCTAACAAACACAAAAAGATAGCTTCAGTGCTGATGCTGCAGAAAAACACTTATTATGGTATTTTTATGAGAGGGGGGGAGAGACAGAGGGGGGGGGAGACAGGGGGGGGGGAGAGAAAGAGAGAGGGGGGAGAGAGAGAGGGGGGAGAGAGAGAAACAGAGAGCGAATGTGTGTGACTTGAATTAATCTCAGAAAGGAAATGTTCAGGTCACCCCTGTCATTGATCTGTCCTGATGTGTTCCATCTTCTGCACCACACAGGTACACAAGTACACAGAACATCACTACTAGTGTGTGTGTGTGTGTGTGTGTGTGTGTGTGTGTGTGTGTGTGTGTGTGTGTGTGTGTGTGTGTGTGTGTGTGTGAATGGAAAAGGCAAGACTTCTATGTCAATGGTATTATGCTGAGTCCTCAATTATCTCTCTCTTCTGTGAGTCAATCTTCAGAACAATATTTCTATGTGATTGATATGCATGGAGGCAGATGCCAATACAGATGTGTTTGCTCTGTAAAAAAAGAACGACTTGAATTAATCTGAGCAATCCCTTCACGTGCCATTTGATCAATTCTCACCCACTATTCCGTTTCAGTGGTTCAACTCGGTTCAACACAGCTATGGGGTGAGCCTTCTACTGAAGAACATTAGTACCACGCCTGACAAGGCCAATGAACACCGTGCCTCACCGGAAGCTGTCCCACGTAAGGAGAGTGTGTTCATGCTTCTGGACGTTGTGTTGTTAAAACTTTTTAACTGGTTTTGTGACTTTCCTGCTGAGTTTGTTAGTTATTACGAAGGCTAACAAGCCTGGTTTGGGTTCATGACCATGCCCAAATAAATTAAAAGATACTGACGCTTTGTTGTCGGGTATGTCTCGGCGCTCGGGTCAGCTTGTGTTTGGGGACGGTGTCAGGAACAGTGGCTTGCCCGTGGCTGGTACTATTCCATTTCCCTAGTCCAGTCCATGGTACGTACAGGTTTCCTTGGCAAACGTGTGGAATTCTTATGGTTTCCTCTCACGGGTGCCCGTATCTCGGCTGGGTTATGGGACCTGGGGATGAATTGAGGGGCGTTGTTCAGATCAAATGTCTTGTCTGTCCGGGTTGAGGCATGCGAAAGCTGCCCTAACTCACCCCGGTTAGCTGTGCGCTCTGTCGCCGGCTAAGGGGAAGACCTGAAGACTGAGGGTGACCTGTGCATGCCTTGGTCAAGCACCGTTTACCTCTCTTCCCGGACTTGGTCAAGCACCGTTTACCTCTCTTCCCGGACTTGGTCAAGCACCGTTTACCTCTCTTCCCGGACTTGGTCGACGATCCGGTCTTATGTGGCCGGGGATCAGGCTGGGCTAAACAGCGTTGCATAGTATGCTAGCCAGGTTAGCTGACTCGTCAAGGCGAACTAGCTAGCGTACTGCCACTGGTGATTCCTGGCCTCCCATGGTGGAATTGTTTGTGTAGCTCTCTCGTTTAGTATACGTAGCATTCAGTCACTTGGTTATTCTAAACGGACCGTGCTGTGGTCAGAGAGATTCTCCAGACCGAAGGAAGACGCAACACGGGTTTTCTTCGGGCTAGCTATGTGCTGGCAGCAGGCTTGGTTAGTGCTAACCCGTGTGGATACCTGACATCCCTTCCGATGTCACAGGAAGGCCAAAAAGATCATCAAGGACAACAACCACCCGAGCCACTGCCTGTTCACCCCGCTAACATCCAGAAGGTGAGGTCAGTACAGGTGCATCAAAGCTGGGACCGAGAGACTGAAAAACAGCTTCTATTTCAAGGCCATCAGACTGTTAAACAGCCATCACTAACACAGAGAGGCTGCTGCCAACATACTGACTCAAATCTCTAGCCACTTTAATAATTAAAAATTGGATGTAATAAATGTATCACTAGTCACTTTAAACAATGCCACTTTATATAATGTTTACATACCCTACATTACTCATCTCATATGTATATACTGTTCTCTATACCATCTACTGCATCTTGCCTATGCCGCACCGCCATCACTCATTTATATATTTATATGTACATATTCTTATTCATTCCTTTACACTTGTGTATATAAGGTAGTTGTTGTGAAGTTGTTAGATTACTTGTTAGATATTACTGCACGGTCGGAACTAGAAGCACAAGCATTTCACTACACTCGCATTAACATCTGCTAACCATGTGTATGTGACCAATAAAATGTGATTTGATTTGAGGTAGCTGGCTACTAGCGTAGCCGGACTGAGAAGCCGCATGGCTGACGTCGGCCAGCATACGGTTCAGGTGAAAACAGAGCCTCCGTGTTTAGCCTTCCCTGTAGCTCAGTTGTTAGAGCATGGTGTTTGCAACGCCAGGGTTGTGGGTTCGCCCCCCTGGTTCCCACGGGGGGCCAGCACAGAAAAAAAAAAAAAAAAATGTATGAAATTGTATGAAATGTATGCATTCACTACTGTAAGTCGCTCTGGATAAGAGCGTCTGCTAAATGACTAAAATGTAAATGTATGGCTACGGCCCATAGGGGTACTACATTGCTGGAGCTCCTTTGCCTATTAAGGGCCAGGCTTCAGGCGGGATATACAGAATCAGGCAGTCTCTGTCCACATCCCTCCCCAGAAGTGGCTTAATACTGGGATTCATTGCCGATTCCTCCCTGTTGCTCACTGGTCCCTATGAGGTGCTTATTGATACAGGTTATTATCATGGTATTATTATTGCTACAGATTATTATAATATTATTATTATTGATACAGGTTATTATCATGGTATTATTATTGATACAGGTTATTATAATATTATTATTATTGATACAGGTTATTATAATGTTATTATTATTGATACAGGTTATTACCATGTTATTATTATTGATACAGGTTATTGCCATGTTATTATTGATACAGGTTATTATCATGGTATTATTATTGCTACAGGTTATTATAATATTATTATTATTGATACAGGTTATTATCATGGTATTATTATTGATACAGGTTATTATCATGGTATTATTATTGATACAGGTTATTATCGTGTTATTATTATTGATACAGGTTATTATAATATTATTATTATTGATACAGGTTATTATCATGGTATTATTATTGATACAGGTTATTATCATGGTATTATTATTGATACAGGTTATTATCATGGTATTATTGATACAGGTTATTGCCATGTTATTATTGATACAGGTTATTATCATGGTATTATTATTGATACAGGTTATTATCATGGTATTATTATTGATACAGGTTATTATAATATTATTATTATTGATACAGGTTATTATAATATTATTATTGATACAGGTTATTACCATGTTATTATTGATACAGGTTATTATCATGGTATTATTATTGATACAGGTTATTATAATATTTTTATTGATACAGGTTATTATAATATTATTATTATTGATACAGGTTATTATCATATTTTTATTGATACAGGTTATTATAATATTATTATTATTGATACAGGTTATTATCATGGTATTATTATTGATACAGGTTATTATAATATTTTTATTGATACAGGTTATTATCATGGTATTTTTATTGATACAGGTTATTATCATGGTATTTTTATTGATACAGGTTATTATCATGGTATTATTATTGATACAGGTTATTATAATATTATTATTATTGATACAGGTTATTATCATGGTATTATTGATACAGGTTATTATCATGGTATTATTATTGATACAGGTTATTATCATGGTATTATTATTGATACAGGTTATTATAATATTTTTATTGATACAGGTTATTATCATGGTATTTTTATTGATACAGGTTATTATAATATTATCATTATTGATACAGGTTATTATGTTATTATTATTGATACAGGTTATTATCATGGTATCATTATTGATACAGGTTATTATGTTATTATTATTGATACAGGTTATTATCATATTATTATTATTATGAGGACTGGCAGTGGGACAGTGCTGGTGAGGACTAACAGTGGTGGTGAGGACTGACAGTGGTGGTGAGGACTGACAGTGGTGGTGAGGACTGACAGCGGGACAGTGCTGGTGAGGACTGACAGTGGTGGTGAGGACTGGCAGTGGTGGTGAGGACTGGCAGTGGTGGTGAGGACTGGCAGTGGGACAGTGCTGGTGAGGACTGACAGTGGTGGTGAGGACTGGCAGTGGGACAGTGGTGGTGAGGACTGACAGTGCTGGTGAGGACTGGCAGTGCTGGTGAGGACTGGCAGTGCTGGTGAGGACTGACAGTGGGACAGTGCTGGTGAGGACTGACAGTGGGACAGTGCTGGTGAGAACTGGCAGTGGGACAGTGGTGGTGAGGACTGACAGTGCTGGTGAGGACTGGCAGTGCTGGTGAGGACTGACAGTGGGACAGTGCTGGTGAGGACTGACAGTGGGGGTTTGTCTCGCCCCCTCTTGCCCTTGGCTCGCTCCCTACTGCTGTGGAGCGGTGCGCACTTTCCCTTGCTCTGAGGGCGACGCATCTTCCCGGGCACCTCAACACGGGTGTGGATCTGCTATCCAGGGGGGGCCTCTGTTCTCGGGGACTCCTAGACAGGGGAAACGTAGATCTTTACCCATCGTGAGAAAAGGCTCATTGTCGGCTGTTTTTCTCGATAAGGGACCTGACTGCTCCGTTGGGAATGGATGCTCTCACACACCAGTGACCTTGGAACCTCCTTTACACGTTTCCCCTGTGGACCTGATTCATCCCACGCTGGAGAGGGTGTGGCTGGAGGGCTTGTTGTTCATTCATGTGGCTCCCTGTTGTCCCAAACGACCTCGGTTAGTAGAGGACCCGTGGCGTCTCCCGTTGGGAGATTTGCAATCTGTGGTCATGACTGTCCTACAGCTTTTCAGATCCTCCTTTCTCTTCTGAGGAGCAGCGGAGGTTGCGTGTCCCCGTGTGTCCGGTACGAGCTGATCTACATTGAGCGGACCAGGTGTGTCCGTTTGTGTGACCAACTTTTTTTTGTCTGTTTTGCTAATCCGGCTCGTGGTAGAACGCTTTCTAAGCTGTCTCTCTCTAAGCTGTCTCTCTCTAAGCTGTCTCTCTCTAAGCTGTCTCTCTCTAAACGCTTTCTAAGCTGTCTCTCTCTAAGCTGTCTCTCTCTAAGCTGTCTCTCTCTAAGCTGTCTCTCTCTAAGCGGTCTCTCTCTAAGCGGTCTCTCTCTAAGCGGTCTCTCTCTAAGCGGTCTCTCTCTAAGCTGTCTCTCTCTAAGCTGTCTCTCTCTAAGCTGTCTCTCTCTAAACGCTTTCTAAGCTGTCTCTCTCTAAGCTGTCTCTCTCTAAGCGGTCTCTCTCTAAACGGTCTCTCTCTAAGCGGTCTCTAAGCGGTCTCTAAGCGGTCTCTCTCTAAGCGGTCTCTCTCTAAGCGGTCTCTCTCTAAGCGGTCTCTCTCTAAGCGGTCTCTCTCTAAGCTGTCTCTCTCTAAGCTGTCTCTCTCTAAGCTGTCTCTCTCTAAGCTGTCTCTCTCTAAGCGGTCTCTCTCTAAGCTGTCTCTCTCTAAGCTGTCTCTCTCTAAGCTGTCTCTCTCTAAGCTGTCTCTCTCTAAGCGGTCTCTCTCTAAGCGGTCTCTCTCTAAGCGGTCTCTCTCTAAGCGGTCTCTCTCTAAGCGGTCTCTCTAAGCGGTCTCTCTCTAAGCGGTCTCTCTCTAAGCTGTCTCTCTCTAAGCTGTCTCTTTGTCAGACTGGATTGTGGAGGCTATTTATCTGGCATATGACAGCAAAAGGCAGGAATTACCTAGCAGTGTACCATTGTGTCATTGTTTAAAAGTTTGCCTGTAGGAGATATTTGTCCTGCGGTGAGTTGAGTAATCTTTTTGAGGTTTTAACGCTTGGATGTCACTGCCGGGGTGGTGTAAGGAGAGAGTACGCTTCCTATGTAGCCCCACAGTGTGTTTATGGCTGGCACAGGAGAGGGTCATTAGACAGCGAGCGGATTTACGCAATACCCGGGTACCACAGGGTTAACTGTCGGGTTGTAACTCTGGGTGGTCTGCCGCGGGTCGTTTCATTTGGTGTCTACTGGGATCGGCTTTGGGGCGCATATATATTTCATATCCCCATAGCTGTGTTGTAAAAAAAATCGAATCAAATTTTATTGGTAACATACACATGGTTAGCAGATGTTAATGTGAGTGTAGCGAAATGCTTGTGCTTCTAGTTACGACCGTGCAGTAATATCTAACAAGTAATCTCACAATTTCACAACAACTACCTTGTACACACAAGTGTAAAGGAATGAATAAGAATATGTACATAAAAATATATGAATGAGTGATGGCCGAACGGCATAGGCAAGATGCAGTAGATGGTATAGAATACAGTATATACATATGAGATGAGTAATGTAGGGTATGTAAATATTATATAAAGTGGCATTGTTTAAAGTGACTAGTGATACATTTATTACATCAATTTTTAATTATTAAAGTGGCTTGAGTTGAGTCAGTATGTTGGCAGCAGCCACTCAATGTTAGTGATGGCTGTGTAACAGTCTGATGGCCTTGAGATAGAAGCTGTTTTTCAGTCTCTCAGTCCCAGCTTTGATGCACCTGTACTGACCTCGCCTTCTGGATGATAGCAGGGTGAACAGGAAGTGGCTCGGGTGGTTGCTGTCCTTGATGATCTTTTTGGCCTTCCTGTGACATCTGGTGGTGTAGGTGTCCTGGAGGGAAGGTAGTTTGCCCCCGGTGATGTGTTGTGCAGACCTCACTACCCCCTGGAGAGCCTTCCGGTTATGGGCGGAGCAGCTGCCGTACCAGGCGGTGATACAGCCCGACAAGATGCTCTCGATTGTGCATCTGTAAAGGTTTGTGAGTGTTTTTGGTGACAAGCCGAATTTCTTCAGCCTCCTGAGGTTGAAGAGGCGCTGCTGCGCCTTCTTCACCACGCTGTCTGTGTGGGTGGTCCATTTCAGTTTGTCCATGATGTGTACGCAGAGGAACTTAGAACTTTCCACCTTCTCCACTGCTGTCCTGTTGATGTGGATAGGGGGGTGCTCCCTCTGCTGTTTCCTGAAGTCCCCGATCATCTCCTTTGTTTTGTTGACATTGAGTGTGAGGTTATTTTCCTGACACCACACTCCGAGGGCCCTCACCTCCTCCCTGTAGGCCGTCTCGTCGTGGTTGGTAATCAAGCCTACCACTGTAGTGTCGTCTGCAAACTTGATGATTGAGTTGGAGGCGTGCATAGCCATGCAGTCATGGGTGAACAGGGAGTACAGGAGAGGGCTGAGAACGCACCCCTGTGGGGCCCCAGTGTTGAGGATCAGCGGGGTGGAGATGTTGTTACCTACCCTCACCACCTGGGGGCGGACGGTCAGGAAGTCCAGGACCCAGTTGCACAGGGCGGGGTTGAGACCCAGGGTCTCGAGCTTAATACCGAGTTGACCGACTGAAAGGGACTGTATAGTTGTGACTATAACTATAACACCTGTTTTGCCTCACGTCGCCCAGTTCTGGAATCGGTGAAGACCGGGACTGAAGGAATTCATCTGTACTCTGGGTTTATCGCCTGTGGAAGGCGGAGCTTCTGGTGAGGCACAGTGTTCATTGGCCTTTTCAGGCGTGATGTTCTTCAGTAGGGCGTCAACGCGCAAAATCCCCATAGCTGGGTTGTACCTTATTTACCTCCTTCAGAAAACATAGTTATAGTCACAACTGTACATTTTCTCCTGCTTCTCTCTCTGTCTGTCTCTCTGTCTGTCTCTCTGTCTGTCTGTCTGTCTCTCTGTCTCTCTGTCTCTCTGTCTCTCTGTCTGTCTGTCTGTCTGTCTGTCTGTCTGTCTGTCTGTCTGTCTGTCTGTCTGTCTGTCTGTCTGTCTCGGTTACATAGAGGCCAGGAAAACCCTACATTTATAGAAGCCCTTACAAATACCTTCTCTCTCCATCCTCTCTCTCTCCTCTCTCTCTTGCTCTCTCCTTTCTCCATCTCTCTCTCCTCTCTCTCCATCCTCTCTCTCTCTCCTCTCTCTCTTGCTCTCTCCTTTCTCCATCTCTCTCTCCTCTCTCTCCATCGCTCTCTCCTCACTCTCTCTCTCGCTCTCTCTCTCCTCCAGAGACAACCTAGGGGCCCTGGTGTTGGAGATGCTGTTCCACTGGGCCCGGGGTCAGCAGCAGGAGGGTGTTGGGTTGCGTCCCGCTGGAGGTCCAGGCCAGAAGGGTATTGGTGCAGTGCCCAGGTTGGTAGATGCCATGGTGGAGAGCGACAGGAGGGACCTGGCTGAGGAGATTAAAGACATAGTGAGGCTAGGAACCCGGAAGTATAATGAGTCACTGAGGAGGGTGGGCCTAGAAGAGGAAGAGAAGAGGCCTTCAACAGAAACAGATCCCTCACCTTCACACTGAACCAACTGACAGGAAGTATAGAGAGTCAATGAGGAGAGTGGGGTTACAGGAAATGACCACCTCACCTTCACACTGAGGAGAGTGAGTTTACAGGAAGAGACCACCTCACCTTCACACTGAGGAGAGTGGGGTTACAGGAAGAGACCACCTTCACACTGAGGAGAGTGGGGTTACAGGAAGAGGAGATGACTGAACCCATCCCTTCATTCTGAAGCAGTAGACTGAACTCAGTAAAACACTGTGGTTTAAAGTAACTGTTTCTATGAAATGTGACCTATAATTAATTACGATATGAGTGGAATAGTCTTCCTTCTAAATTGTTTTATTTAAATATGTTAAAAAGCATATTTTCTGTGCTGTAATGGTGTGGGCGTATATGGTCATTGAAAATATTCATGCAAGTAGAACGCTGATTGGATATAGCAAGCATTTTTTTGACTTTCTGTTTTTAGATACAAGTTTAAGGTGGGGTTTTTAATGTGTTTTGTCTCCAATTTATGCTCTGGCCACATACGAGTATAGAATAAGTCAACAACATTGTTTGGGTATGAGTTAACAGAATATGAACTTTTAAATGTGAGATTTTCACTGGACAGTTACTTGAAGCCCATGGAACGCCTCAGGCCGGACCGGCCAGACCAACCGGTACTGCAGTGGAAAGCCTCAGGCCGGACCAACCGGTACTGCGGTGGAAAGCCTCAGGCCGGACCAACCGGTACTGCAGTGGAAAGCCTCAGGCCGGACCAACCGGTACTGCAGTGGAAAGCCTCAGGTCGGACCAACCGGTACTGCAGTGGAAAGCCTCACGTCGGACCAACCGGTACTGCAGTGGAAAGCCTCAGGCCGGACCAACCGGTACTGCAGTGGAAAGCCTCAGGTCGGACCAACCGGTACTGCAGTGGAAAGCCTCAGGCCGGACCAACCGGTACTGTAGTGGAAAGCCTCAGGCCGGACCAACCGGTACTGCAGTGGAAAGCCTCAGGTCGGACTAACCGGTACTGCAGTGGAAAGCCTCAGGCCGGACCAACCGGTACTGCAGTGGAAAGCCTCAGGCCGGACCAACCAGTACTGTAGTGGAAAGCCTCAGGCCGGACCAGCCGGTCCAACCGGTACTGCAGTGGAAAAACACCAACAACTGTGTCACTCAGCTGCCAGGTTTGAGAACAAGACCATCAGCTGTAGAGAGACATGGACAGACTGAGCTGAGACCATCAGCTGTAGAGAGACATGGACAGACTGAGCTGAGACCATCAGCTGTAGAGAGACATGATCAGACTGAGCTGAGACCATCAGCTGTAGAGAGACATGATCAGACTGAGCTGAGACCATCAGCTGTAGAGAGACATGATCAGACTGAGCTGAGACCATCAGCTGTAGAGAGACATGATCAGACTGAGCTGAGACCAAGACCCTGGACTATTTCACTTGTGTGTTCCAGCCCTGCTCAGCTGCAGAGATGGTGGCTCCACACTAGGTACAGATGGCCGTCTTACACTTGACTAACTTGAACACCCGCCATGTGTAGTATGGTCTGGATAGTGAGTACCATAACCCAGCCGCCAGCCATTCAGCTGCTCTAATGATGGCTGTTAGAACTGTAGCACAGAGAAGAAGGAAAACAACATATGCTGCTTACAGGGTTGGGGTGAATTCCATTTCAATTCCAGTTAATTCAGGAAGAACACTAAAATTCTAGTTTTCAATTAGGAAAAATGTGGACTTTGAATTTTGTTTACTTTCTGAATTGACTAGAATTGAAATTAAATTGACCCCAACCCTGTTTGTTGGACTGGTGTTCTATTCAAATCCTGGCACCTCTATTGAACAATGTGTTCTTGACTTGCTGATAAACAGACAGATGAAGGAATGGACTCATCACGCTTGTGTTCTTGTCCTGTTATTTGTGGCATCATTCCTGTCAGATATACAATATACACCTGTTGAAATCACCAGAGGTCTTTGTAAACCTCCTGTTGCCTCTGAGCTGAACTCTGAAGTGATTCATTTGTGATGTTATGATATGCCTAAAATTTTATGATAAAGTGCCTTGCAAAAGTATTTATCCCCCTTGGCGTTTTTCCTATTTTGTTGCATTACAACCTGTAATTTAAATAGATTTTTATTTGGATTTCATGTAATGGACATACACAAAATAGTCCAAATTGGTGAAGTGAATTGAAAAAAATAACTTGTTTCAAAAAATTCTAAAAAATTAAAAACAGAAAAGTGGTGCGTGCTTACGTATTCACCCCCTTTGCTATGAAGCCCCTAAATATGATCTGGTGCAACCAATTACCCTCAGAAGTCACAGAAGCACCATTAAATCCATTATTAAGAAATGGAAAGAATATGGCGCCACAAAAAAACCTTCCAAGAGAGGGCCGCATACCAAAACTCACAGACCAGGCAAGGAGGGCATTAATCGGAGAGGCAACAAAGAGACCAAAGATAACCCTAAAGATTCTGCAAAGCTCCACAGTGGAGATTGGAGTATCTGTCCATAGGACCACTTTAAGCCGTACACTCCACAGAGCTGGGCTTTACGGAAGAGTGGCCAGAAAAAAAGCCATTGCTTAAAGACAAAAATAAGCAAACGTTTGGTGTTCGCCAAAAGGCATGTGGGACACTCCCCAAACATATGGAAGAAGGTACTCTGGTCAAATGAGACTAAATTTGAGCTTTTTGGCCATCAAGGAAAACACTATGTCTGGTAAAAACCCAACACCTCTCATCACCCCGAGAATTCCATCCCCACAGTGAAGCATGGTGGTGGCAGCATCATGTTGTGGGGATGTTTTTCATCAGCAGGGACTGGGAAACTGGTCAGAATTTAAGGAATGATGGATGGTGCTAAATATAGGGAAATTCTTGAGGGACACCTGTTTCAGTCTTCCAGAGACTTTGAGACTGGGACGGAGGTTCACCTTCCAGCAGGACGATTTAGCATACTGCTAAAGCAACACTCGAGTGGTTTAATGGGAAACATTTAAATGTCTTGGAAAAGCCTAGTCAAAGCCCAGACCTCAATCCAATTGAGAATCTGTGGTATGACTTAAAGAGTGCTGTACACCAGCGGAACCCATCCAACTTGAAGGAGCTGGAGCAGTTTTTGCCTTGAAGAATGGGCAAAAATCCCAGTGACTAGATGTGCCAAGCTTATAGAGACATACACCAAGAGACGTGCAGCTGTAATTCCTGCAAAATGTGGCTCTACAAAGTATTGACTTTGGGGGGTGAATAGTTATGCACGCTGAAGTTTCAGTTTTTTGTCTTATTGCTTGTTTGTTTCATAATAAAAAATATTTTGCATCTTCAAAGTGGTAGGCATGTTGTGTAAATCAAATGATACAACCCCCCCCCCCCTCAAAATATATTTTATTTCCAGGTTGTAAAGCAACAAAGTAGGAAAAATGCCAATGGGGGTGAATACTTTCGCAAGTCACTGTATGCCTAAGAGTTGTGTATGAGATGTGTACGAGTTGTGTATACCTCTACTTGTATTATATGTATTTGTTCTCAAATGTTCTGTAAGTAAACCATGATGATGTCTTCCTGTAAACATCTGTTACCTCGAATCTCTACTCTATTCCTGTAAACGTCTGTTACCTCGATTCTCTACTCTATTCCTGTAAACGTCTGTTACCTCGATTCTCTACTCTATTCCTGTAAACATCTGTTACCTCGATTCTCTACTCTATTCCTGTAAATGTCTGTTACCTCGATTCTCTACTCTATTCCTGTAAACATCTGTTACCTCGATTCTCTACTCTACTCGGTACAGAGTCAATGTGGAGGCTATATACAGGGGGTACCGAGTCAATGTGGAGGTTATATACAGGGGGTACTGGTACCGAGTCAATGTGGAGGATATATACAGGGGGTACCGGTACAGAGTCAATGTGGAGGCTATATGCAGGGGGTACCGGTACCGAGTTAATGTGGAGGCTATATACAGGGGGTACCGGTACAGAGTCAATGTGGAGGCTATATGCAGGGGGTACCGGTACTGAGTCAATGTGCAGGTTAGTCGAGGTAATATATACATGTAGGTAGGGGTAAAGTGACTATGCATAGATAATAAACTGAGTAGCAGCAGTATAAAAACAAAGGGGGGTGTCAATGCAAATAGTCCAGGTGGCCATTTGATAATTGTTCATGGCTCGGGGGTAGAAGCTGTTAAGGAGCCTTTTGTGGTTCCTGAGTTAATTAAGCAGTTAACGTCCCATCATGCTCAGGGTCATGTTAATGTCCCATCATGCTCAGGGTCATGTTAACGTCCCATCATGCTCAGGGTCATGTTAACGTCCCATCATGCTCAGGGTCATGTTAACGTCCCATCATGCTCAGGGTCATGTTAACGTCCCATCATGCTTAGGGTCATGTTAACGTCCCATCATGCTCAGGGTCATGTTAACGTCCCATCATGCTTAGGGTCATGTTAACGTCCCATCACGCTCAGGGTCATTTTAACGTCCCATCATGCTCAGGGTCATGTTAACGTCCCATCATGCTCAGGGTCATGTTAACGTCCCATCATGCTCAGGGTCATGTTAACGTCCCATCATGCTCAGGGTCATGTTAACGTCCCATCATGCTCAGGGTCATGTTAACGTCCCATCATGCTCAGGGTCATGTTAACGTCCCATCATGCTCAGGGTCATGTTAACGTCCCATCATGCTCAGGGTCATGTTAACGTCCCATCATGCTCAGGGTCATGTTAACGTCCCATCATGCTCAGGGTCATGTTAACGTCCCATCATGCTCAGGGTCATGTTAACGTCCCATCATCAGGGTCATGTTAACGTCCCATCATGCTCAGGGTCATGTTAACGTCCCATCATGCTCAGGGTCATGTTAACGTCCCATCATGCTCAGGGTCATGTTAACGTCCCATCATGCTCAGGGTCATGTTAACGTCCCATCATGCTCAGGGTCATGTTAACGTCCCATCATGCTCAGGGTCATGTTAACGTCCCATCATGCTCAGGGTCATGTTAACGTCCCATCAGGGTCATGTTAACGTCCCATCATGCTCAGGGTCATGTTAACGTCCCATCATGCTCAGGGTCATGTTAACGTCCCATCATGCTCAGGGTCATGTTAACGTCCCATCATGCTCAGGGTCATGTTAACGTCCCATCATGCTCAGGGTCATGTTAACATCCCATCATGCTCAGGGTCATGTTAACGTCCCATCATGCTCAGGGTCATGTTAACATCCCATCATGCTCAGGGTCATGTTAACGTCCCATCATGCTCAGGGTCATGTTAACGTCCCATCATGCTCAGGGTCATGTTAACGTCCCATCATGCTCAGGGTCATGTTAACATCCCATCATGCTCAGGGTCATGTTAACGTCCCATCATGCTCAGGGTCATGTTAACGTCCCATCATATAGAGGGTGTATCTCAGTGACTGAAAGAGGGCTCTCAAAGGAATATAGAGGGTGTATCTCAGTGACTGAAAGAGGGCTCTCAAAGGAACATAGAGGGTGTATCTCAGTGACTGAAAGAGGGCTCTCAAAGGAACATAGAGGCTAGAGACATCATGCTCAGGGTCATGTTAACGTCCCATCATGCTCAGGGTCATGTTAACGTCCCATCATGCTTAGGGTCATGTTAACGTCCCATCATGCTCAGGGTCATGTTAACGTCCCATCATGCTCAGGGTCATGTTAACGTCCCATCATGCTCAGGGTCATGTTAACGTCCCATCATGCTCAGGGTCATGTTAACGTCCCATCATGCTCAGGGTCATGTTAACGTCCCATCATGCTCAGGGTCATGTTAACGTCCCATCATGCTCAGGGTCATGTTAACGTCCCATCATGCTCAGGGTCATGTTAACGTCCCAATCATGCTCAGGGTCATGTACGTCCCATCAGGCTCAGGGTCATGTTAACGTCCCATCATGCTCAGGGTCATGTTAACGTCCCATCATGCTCAGGGTCATGTTAACGTCCCATCATGCTCAGGGTCATGTTAACGTCCCATCATGCTCAGGGTCATGTAACGTCCCATCATGCTCAGGGGTCATTGTTAACGTCCCATCATGCTCAGGGTCATGTTAACGTCCCATCATGCTCAGGGTCATGTTAACGTCCCATCATGCTCAGGGTCATGTTAACGTCCCATCATGCTCAGGGTCATGTTAACGTCCCATCATGCTCAGGGTCATGTTAACGTCCCATCAGGGTCATGTTAACGTCCCATCATGCTCCAGGGTCATGTTAACGTCCCATCATGCTCAGGGTCATGTTAACGTCCCATCATGCTCAGGGGTCATGTTAACGTCCCATCATGCTCAGGGTCATGTTAACGTCCCATCATGCTCAGGGTCATGTTAACATCCCATCATGCTCAGGGTCATGTTAACGTCCCATCATGCTCAGGGTCATGTTAACATCCCATCATGCTCAGGGTCATGTTAACGTCCCATCATGCTCAGGGTCATGTTAACGTCCCATCATGCTCAGGGTCATGTTAACGTCCCATCATGCTCAGGGTCATGTTAACATCCCATCATGCTCAGGGTCATGTTAACGTCCCATCAGGGTCATGTTAACGTCCCATCATGCTCAAGGTCATGTTAACGTCCCATCATGCTCAGGGTCATGTTAACGTCCCATCATATAGAGGGTGTATCTCAGTGACTGAAAGAGGGCTCTCAAAGGAATATAGAGGGTGTATCTCAGTGACTGAAAGAGGGCTCTCAAAGGAACATAGAGGGTGTATCTCAGTGACTGAAAGAGGGCTCTCAAAGGAACATAGAGGCTAGAGACATCATGCTCAGGGTCATGTTAACGTCCCATCATGCTCAGGGTCATGTTAACGTCCCATCATGCTTAGGGTCATGTTAACGTCCCATCATGCTCAGGGTCATGTTAACGTCCCATCATGCTTAGGGTCATGTTAACGTCCCATCACGCTCAGGGTCATGTTAACATCCCATCATGCTCAGGGTCATGTATAAAAATGCCCAGTTGCCCATTATGGCCAGAAGAAGAGATCTCAGTGACTGAAAGAGGGCTCTCAAAGGAATATAGAGGAATATAGAGGGTGTATCTCAGTGACTGAAAGAGGGCTCTCAAAGGAATATAGAGGATGTATCTCAGTGACTGAAAGAGGGCTCTCAAAGGAATATAGAGGGTGTATCTCAGTGACTGAAAGAGGGCTCTCAAAGGAATATAGAGGGTGTATCTCAGTGACTGAAAGAGGGCTCTCAAAGGAATATAGAGGATGTATCTCAGTGACTGAAAGAGGGCTCTCAAAGGAATATAGAGGATGTATCTCAGTGACTGAAAGAGGGCTCTCAAAGGAATATAGAGGGTGTATCTCAGTGACTGAAAGAGGGCTCTCAAAGGAATATAGAGGGTGTATCTCAGTGACTGAAAGAGGGCTCTCAAAGGAATATAGAGGGTGTATCTCAGTGACTGAAAGAGGGCTCTCAAAGGAATATAGAGGGTGTATCTCAGTGACTGAAAGAGGAATATAGAGGGTGTATCTCAGTGACTGAAAGAGGAATAGAGAGGGTGTATCTCAGTGACTGAAAGAGGAATATAGAGGGTGTATCTCAGTGACTGAAAGAGGAATATAGAGGGTGTATCTCAGTGACTGAAAGAGGGCTCTCAAAGGAATATAGAGGGTGTATCTCAGTGACTGAAAGAGGGCTCTCAAAGGAACATAGAGGGTGTATCTCAGTGACTGAAAGAGGGCTCTCAAAGGAACATAGAGGCTAGAGACTCAGCGTTTTCCACCACTACCATCAAGAAAACACCAAATTATGGAATATCTCGTGGAAGAATATTGTCTCATCCCTCCAATAGATTTCCAGACTTGTAGAATCTATGCCAAGGTGCATTGAAACATGTCCGCGGTCGATGTTTGGGGGTCGGGTTGCTGCATTGTTTTCTCTGACGGGCAGAATGTTATTGTTGGGGTCTGCACTAGCGAAGGCTATATCGGTCTGATAATACTGGACTAGTAAAGGCCCTGTGCACCTGTTTTGTGAAGATTATTATAATAAATAAATGAAAAAGAATCATATTTTTTTTATTCATATTTTTTCACGGAGCTGTGCATTGAAGTTGTTCTGACGGCTCATGGTGACCCAACGCCCTATTATTAAGAACCTCCTTTATTTGGTCAGGTACCTCAGCTGTACACCTTTGCAGTCACTGGAAATCTACCGGCCACTCGAGGCCATAGATCCTAATTTCCTTTATATTTATATATAAAAATTTCTCTCCCATCATCGCCCCTTCCCTTCTCCCTCCCACCCCTTCTCTCTACCTCCCTCCAAGGGACACAAATGCTAGTAACACCGGCAGGTTAACAAGCAGACTGCCAGCAAGCGAGAAGGACACCAGAGGAAAACGGTTATGGTCAAAACCCAGATATTATCCATCTGAATGAACGGAAACTGTACAACACGGTATGTGAATAATGCGTGCTATCATCATCTAATCATTTCTGATAAAGCATGTCTTCATGGATAACGGAGAAATAGCGCGTTGTGATATTAGGCAAAACCTCAACTACTTGATAAATATAGGATGCATTTTTTGTTGTTGTTGTTGTTGAGTTTACAGAATAGAGAATGGTTGTAATTCATGTGTAGTGAGCACCCGGTAATTAACGTTTCATCTAATTCCAGCAATCTGCTCTGAGCAACGGCGGTGCGCTGCTTCCCTTCCTCTTCAGTCAAAAGAGCCAATCGTTTCCCGTTATGTGGCAGGATATGATTCCTTGTTGTGATTTGACATGAATACAGTTTGATTTAGGTTTTTATGGAAGATGATTTGAAATAACGGTAACAATACCGGTAGCCTATCAATTTAAATATGGTTATTGCGACTTTTACCGTTCCTCACCCGCTGAAGCGGGGATGTAGCTACCGTAGGCTACGATGATAGATCGGTAACATCCACTGGAAGTAGACGTGAGGACACGGATTTAATCTCTCGTTGGGAATAATTTTGCTGCACATTTGCTAGGAAATGCCGATTTGGTGTACATGTTAGTTTACTAACTCCGACCGGGTCGAGATGGGTTTTTATCCCCGGATTAGCGGTTCGGACGGCGGGATATACATGTTTCCCTTGCAGTCCCAGGAGACCTCGGAGGGTGGGCGTAACGATTGTCGTGTGACAGCCTGCCTGAAGCCGATTTCAGACACAGGCGTGTGTGTGTGTGTGTGTGTGTGTGTGTGTGTGTGTGTGTGAGAGAGAGAATCGGGGACTAGGAGCTCTGCGCATGTGTAGAGAATATGGAACTCAAATTGCTGGGTCGTGATCGTTGCGTAATTGTCTGCGTGCACAGTGTGACTTATGGGTTATCATATTCATTATGCTACATTCCCGATTTAAGCATGATTTATAGCATGGCAGACAGTGCAGGACTGCTGTGTTGCAAGTCCCAGTCGTGTGTCAACCATTCTATTGCAGCTGTGAAATTATTTATAAATCCTGTCCTTGGACTGACACCCTGAGCGGTCTATGTCTTAGTTTGAATGGAAAGATGTCTCATTTGGTTAAACCTACTTAACCTACAGTCCATAGAGAATTATCCACATGTTTGGCCTTTGGGTGTTTTAGCTAAATTCATTTTTTTGTGTGAAATATATTCCAAATATAAGTTATAGACAACCTATGAGTAGAACGTCTTCACAGCAATTAGTAGGCTATTGTATCTGTATGCTACTGCTCTTTTTATTTTTACATTCCATAGGAATGAGGACCAACTCCACAGAAGGCGTAGAGCAACACTTTACGAGGTTTTGTATCTCACTCTGCCTGGCTAGAAGATAAATGGATGTGTTGCTGGCCAGTGAGAGGAGACATTCAAGGCCACACAGTGTCTAGTAGCAAAGACAAATACATCAAAAACCCACAAGGCAGTTGATTCTCTCTATTTGTTAAAGTCACTGTAGGCGATCCATCTTTTCTGACACTGAGAAAATGATAAATGCTGCTGACTGTAAGACTGAAACACAATGATGTTCATAGAAATAAACAGACTATTCTGAAGCTTCTCAATTAGAGGCTTGATAGGTCTATACCTCTGTCCAGATGTTGGAGAGAGAGAGAGAGAGCGAAAGAGAGAGAGGCAGACAGAGCGAGGTAGACAGAGGGAGAGAGAGGCATATAGAGCGAGGTAGACAGAGGGAGAGAGAGAGGCATACAGAGCGAGGTAGACAGAGGGAGAGAGAGAGGTGGAGAGACAGAGCGAGAGAGAGGCAGTGCGAGAGAGGCAGACAGAGCGAGGTAGACAGAGGGAGAGAGAGAGATCGAGGCAGACAGAGAGAGCGTGGAAGACAGAGAGAGAGTGTGAGGCAGACAGAGAGAGGCATACAGAGCAAGGTAGACAGAGGCAGACAAAGAGAGAGCGAGGCAGACAGAGCGAGAGCGGGATAGACAGAGGGAGAGAGCGAGAGAGAGTGGGGCAGACAGACAGATAGAGTGGGGCAGACAGAGGGAGAGAGAGAGAGAGAGAGAGCGGGGCAGACAGAGGGAGCTGGGCAGACAGAGTGAGTGGAGCAGACAGAGAGAGCAGGGCAGACAGAGGGAGCGGGGCAGACAGAGAGAGCAGGGCAGACAGAGGGAGCGGGGCAGACAGAGAGAGCGGGGCAGACAGAGGGAGCGGGGCAAACAGTCAGAGAGTGATAGAGAGAGAGAGAGAGAGAGGCACAGACAAAGAAGAAAAAAAAGGCAGACTGAGAGACGGACGGATGGACACAGAAGGGAGAGGTCGATTATAGATACAGAGAGAGAAATAAAAAGAGAGTGATTCTGTAGATGGGTATTAGGTTTATAATCCCAGAGCAGGAAGAGGAAAGAGTAATCTGATTTATTTGTGAAACCACAAATATGATCCTTCCTGGTGCATAACTCTTGTCTAGTAGCCTCTATGCCCATAAATATAATCACACTCTAGCGTCCAAACCTGAGAGACCATCACATCTCGGCTGCAATTACGGTACACGGTGCTCTTTCAAAAAGACAGAGATGTGATTCAACAGTAGTGCAGAGATTGAGACTAGTCCTGTGTGGCTCAGTTGGTAAGGTCGTGGAGCAGGCAACACCAAGGTGGTGGGTTCAACTCCTACAGGAATCACGTAAATACAAAAACATGTATGTGCTCACTGTAAGAACTGTAATAAATCACTTGGGATAAAAGTGTCTACTAAGTGGCCTAGCCTATATGTTATTAGATGCCAAATAATATCAAAGATTTAAGGCATGTCTGGTATCTACTGTAATCAACTGTAGTCTACTGATAGACACACACCATTTATTGTTATGTTATTTGTCAACAACAGCTGGTGTGTGATCACTAATATTAAGGAAGTCTCTAGGTATTGCTCACCTGAGGTAGAATACCTCATAATAAGCTGTAGACTACACTATTAACCAAGAGAGTTTTCATCTATATTTTTCGCAGCTGTCTATTTAACACCACAAACCGATGCAGGCACTAAGACCGCACTCAACGAGCTGTATAAGGTCAATAGCAAACAGGAAACCGCTCACCCAGAAGTGGCACACCTAGTGGCCGTCGACTTTAATGCAGGAAAACTTAAATCCGTTTGACCTCATTTCTATGAGCACGTCACATGTGCAACCAGAGGGGAAAAAAAATTCTAGACCACCTTTACTCCACACACAGAGACTCGTATGAAGCTCTCCCTCGTCCTCCAATTCGCAAATCTGACCATAACTTTATCCTCCTGATTCCTGCTTACAAGAAAAAACTCAAGCAGGAAGTACCAGTGACTCGCTCAATACGGAAGTGGTCTGATGACGTGGATGCTAAGCTACAGGACTGTTTTGCTATCACAGACTGGAATATTTTTGGGATTCATCCAATGGCATTGAGGAGTATAACACCTCAGTCAATAAGTGCATTGACGACGTCATCCCCACAGTGACAGTGTAGGTTCCGTCCCTCTCTTCGCCCCAACCCGGGCTCGAACCAGGGACCCTTACACACATCAACAACTGACACCCACCGAAGCATCGTTACCCATCGCGCCACAAAAGCCACAAGGGGAAACCCTACTTCAAGTCTCAGAGCGAGTGACGTCAATGATTGAAATGCTATTAGCGCACACCACCGCTAACTAACTAGCCATTTCACATCAGTTACATACGTACATATCCCAACCAGAAGCCATGGATTACAGGCAACATCCTCACTGAGCTAAAGGCTAGAGCTGCTGGCTTTCAAGGAGCGGGATACTAATCCGGACGCTTATAAGAAATCCCGCTGTGCCCTCCGACAAGCCATCAAACAGGACTAAGATTGAACCCTACTACACCGGCTCTGACGCTTGTCGGATGTGACAGGGCTTGCAAACTATTTCCTCCAGACGTGACGCTTGGCATTCAGGCCAAAGAGTTCAATCTTGGTGTCATCAGACCAGAGAATCTTGTTTCTCTTGGTCTGAGAGTCTTTAGGTGCCTTTTGGCAAACTCCAATCGGGCTGTCATGTGCCTTTTACTGAGGAGTGGCTTCCGTCTGACCACTCTAGCATAAAGGTCTGATTGGTGAGTGCTGCAGAGATGGTTGTCCTTCTGGAAGGTTCTCCCATCTCCACAGAGGAACTCTAGAGCTCTGTCAGAGTGACCATTGGGTTCTTGGTCACCTCCCTGACCAAGGCCTTTCTCTCCCAATTGCTCAGTTTAGCCGGCGGCCAGCTCTAGGAAGAGTCTTGGTGGTTCCATACTTCTTCCATTTAAGAATGATGGAGACCACAGTGTTCTTGAGGACCTTCAATGCTGCAGACATTTTTTGGTACCCTTCCCCAGATCTGTGCTTTGACACAATCCTGTCTTGGAGCTCAACGGACAATTCCTTCAACCTCATGGCTTGGTTTTTGCTCTGACATGCACTGTCAACTGTGGGACCTTATATAGACAGGTGTGTGCCTTTCCAAATCATGTCCAATCAATTGAATTTACCACAGGTGGACTCCAATCAAGTTGCAGAAACATCTCAAGGATGATCAATGGAAACAGGATGCACCTGAGCTCAATTTCGTGTGTCATAGCAAAGCGTTTGAAAATTTCTCAAAACCTTTTTTCATTTTTTTACTATAGGGTATTGTGTGTAGATTGAGAGAAAACAAATATTTTATCCATTTTATAATAAGGTTGTAACGTAACAAAATGTGTAAAAAGGGAAGGGGTCTGAATACTTTCCGATTGCTCTCATTCCCCCCTCCTATTGGTTATTGATCAGCGTTATCAGTCTTTAAAGGACAGACAGTCTGTGTCCTCTAACCTGAGCTCCCTACTCCATCTGGATTCCCTTTACTCTGTATTTACACCATCAGCTGTTTCCTGTCCTCAGCTGTTTCCTGTCCCTCAGCTGTTTCCGGTCCCTGTCCATCAGCTGTTTCCTGTCCTCAGCTGTTTCCTGTCCCTCAGCTGTTTCCTGTCCCTGTCCATCAGCTGTTTTCTGTCCCTCAGCTGTTTCCTGTCCCTCAGCTGTTTCCTGTCCCTCAGCTGTTTCCTGTCCCTCGGCTGTTTCCGGTCCCTGTCCATCAGCTGTTTCCTGTCCTCAGCTGTTTCCTGTCCCTCAGCTGTTTCCTGTCCCTGTCCATCAGCTGTTTTCTGTCCCTCAGCTGTTTCCTGTCCCTCAGCTGTTTCCTGTCCCTCAGCTGTTTCCTGTCCCTCAGCTGTTTCCTGTCCCTGTCCATCAGCTGTTTCCTGTCCCTGTCCATCAGCTGTTTTCTGTCCCTCAGCTGTTTTCTGTCCCTCAGCTGTTTCCTGTCCCTCAGCTGTTTCCTGTCCTCAGCTGTTCTAAAGAGAACATCTGGATTCTACTCTTTCTAACATTGTTGCATGTGTTATTGTTGTTTACTAGTATGTACACCTACATTATTGTTGTTTACTAGTATGCACACCTACGTTATTGTTGTTTACTAGTATGTACACCTACATTATTGTTGTTTACTAGTATGTACACATACATTATTGCTGTTTACTAGTATGTACACCTACATTATTGCTGTTTACTAGTATGTACACCTACATTATTGTTGTTTACTAGTATGTACACCTACATTATTGTTGTTTACTAGTATGTACACCTACATGTTGCTGGTACTGTTGTAGTTGTATGGTTCAGATGATGTTGCTAATATGTAATGTTTGACTACATAGCTACATGTTACAACTGTGACAGTAAAATCGTTCTCCAGATGGATTTTAGTGGTGAGTCAGTGTTGAACTGACAACACACATCTCTCTCTCGCACACACACACACACGTCAGATAGAAAACTATTATCCCTGTGTGGGAGTGCATTCCTGGTAGGACTAATAGATATTACTTCAGAGGATTGAGAGAGCAAGAGAGACAGAACTCGCTGCATGAATATATCTATCTAGAAAGGAGGCGTGGTCCGGTGTAGAAAGGAGGCGTGGTCTGGTCTAGAAAGGAGGCGTGGTCCGGTGTAGAAAGGAGGCGGCATCCGGTCTTGAAAGGAGGCGTGGTCCGGTGTAGAAAGGAGGCGTGGTCTGGTCTAGAAAGGAGGCGTGGTCCGGTGTAGAAAGGAGGCGGCATCCGGTCTAGAAAGGAGGCGTGGTCCGGTGTAGAAAGGAGGCGGGGTCCGGTCTTGAAAGGAGGCGTGGTCCGGTGTAGAAAGGAGGCGGGGTCCGGTCTTGAAAGGAGGCGTGGTCAGATCTTTATTTTTGTTTCAAAGAAAAAGTACAGTCAGCAAAAGAAAGGAAGCCCTGTGTTGGAGAGTCATGGAGGGGGAGGTAGAGGAGGGAGGGGGAGGTAGAGGAGGGAGGGGGAGGTAGAGAAGGAGGAGTGAGGGGGGAGGTAGAGGAGGGAGGGGGAGGGGGAGGTAGAGGAGGGGGAGGGGAAGGTAGAGGAGGGAGGGGGAGAGGTAGAGAAGGAGGAGTGAGGGGGGGAAGGAGGAGGAGGGGAG
>NC_042960.1:67240173-67290523 GCF_901001165.1 Salmo trutta
TTAATGGCTGACAAGCAGATCAGGTTAGTATGCATTAGCAGTTAACATTTAACTGTGGTGTCTCCCTCAAATGGCACCCTATTCCCTATATTGTGCACTAATATGCAGGCCCTGGTAAAAAGTAGTGCACTATATAGGGAAAAGGGTGCCATTTCAGACACAACTTGTGTATAAGAAAACAGATCTGAAAGTTGCACTATATTCTTCAATGTTAAACAAGTGTGCTTCTGTCTCCTCCCTCAGAGTTTATTCAAGGTCCCCGTGTTCTATAAAATCTACATGTCGCATGTATCATATTTGTACCATAGCTGATAAAATTAACATAGCGCCACATTTGGTGTCAGCGGTGGGATATTGTCCCCTATGTAACACTATAAAAGCGACAGATGTGATCTGCAGCGATATTTCACCACAGCATTATTTTTCTCCTCCTTCTCCTCTAATTCCTTCTCTTTCTTCTTCCTTCCCCTCCCTCTTCCTCCCTTCCCCTCCATCTTCCTCCTCTCTCCATCTCCCTCCCTCCCTCCCTCTCCCTCTTCCTCCATCCCTCCCTCCCTCTTCCTCCATCCCTCCCTCCCTCTTCCTCCCTTCCCCTCCCTCTTCCTCCTCTCTCCATCTCCCTCCCTCCCTCCCTCTTCCTCCTCTCTCCATCTCCCTCCCTCCCTCTTCCTCCATCTCCCTTCCTCCCTCCCTCTTGCTCCTCTCCTCCCCCAGTTTGCCTGCCAAGTTGATAAATGGTGGAATAGCAGGGCTGATCGGTGTGAGCTGTGTGTTTCCCATTGACTTGGCCAAGACCCGCCTGCAGAACCAGCAAAATGGATCACGCCTCTACACCAGCATGTATGTACACAGTCAGTCACTCACTCACTCACTCACTCACGCACGCACGCACGCACTCAATCACTCACTCACTCACTCACTCATGCCAAGAGTGTGCAAAGCTGTCATCAAGGCAAATGCAGTTATGTTATGTTGTAGTAACTAGTTGGTGCTATATGTTGTAGTAACTAGTTGATGTTATATGTTGTAGTAACTAGTTGATGTTATATGTTGTAGTAACTAGTTGGTGTTATATGTTGTAGTAACTAGTTGGTGTTATATGTTGTAGTAACTAGTTGGTGTTGTAGTAACTAGTTGATGTTATATGTTGTAGTAACTAGTTGATGTTGTAGTAACTAGTTGATGTTATATGTTGTAGTAACTAGTTGATGTTATATGTTGTAGTAACTAGTTGATGTTATATGTTGTAGTAACTAGTTGATGTTATATGTTGTAGTAACTAGTTGATGTTATATGTTGTAGTAACTAGTTGATGCTGTAGTAACTAGTTGGGGTTATATGTTGTAGTAACTAGTTGATGTTATATGTTGTAGTAACTAGTTGATGTTATATGTTGTTGTAACTAGTTGATGTTGTAGTAACTAGTTGATGTTGTAGTAACTAGTTGATTTTATATGTTGTAGTAACTAGTTGATGTTATATGTTGTAGTAACTAGTTGATGTTATATGTTGTAGTAACTAGTTGATGTTATGTGTTGTAGTAACTAATTGATGTTATATGTTGTGTAGTAACTAGTTGGGGTTATATGTTGTAGTAACTAGTTGATGTTATATGTTGTAGTAACTAGTTGATGTTATATGTTGTTGTAACTAGTTGGTGTTATATGTTGTAGTAACTAGTTGATGTTATATGTTGTTGTAACTAGTTGATGTTGTAGTAACTAGTTGGTGTTATATGTTGTAGTAACTAGTTGGGGTTATATGTTGTAGTAACTAGTTGATGTTATGTGTTGTAGTAACTAATTGATGTTATATGTTGTGTAGTAACTAGTTGGGGTTATATGTTGTAGTAACTAGTTGATGTTATATGTTGTAGTAACTAGTTGATGTTATATGTTGTTGTAACTAGTTGGTGTTATATGTTGTAGTAACTAGTTGATGTTATATGTTGTTGTAACTAGTTGATGTTGTAGTAACTAGTTGGTGTTATATGTTGTAGTAACTAGTTGGTGTTATATGGTGTGTAGTAACTAGTTGATGTTATATGTTGTAGTAACTAGTTGGTGTTATATGTTGTAGTAACTAGTTGATGTCATATGTTGTAGTAACTAGTTGGTGTTATATGTTGTAGTAACTAGTTGATGTTATATGTTGTAGTAACTAGTTGATGTTATATGTTGTAGTAACTAGTTGATGTTATATGTTGTAGTAACTAGTTGATGTTATATGTTGTAGTAACTACTTGATGTTGTAGTAACTAGTTGATGTTATATGGTGTAGTAACTAGTTGATGTTATATGTTGTAGTAACTAGTTGATGTTATATGTTGTTGTAACTAGTTGATGTTATATGTTGTTGTAACTAGTTGATGTTGTAGTAACTAGTTGGTGTTATATGTTGTAGTAACTAGTTGGTGTTATATGGTGTAGTAACTAGTTGATGTTATATGTTGTAGTAACTAGTTGATGTTATATGTTGTTGTAACTAGTTGATGTTGTAGTAACTAGTTGGTGTTATATGTTGTAGTAACTAGTTGGTGTTATATGTTGTAGTAACTAGTTGATGTTATATGTGGTTGTAACTAGTTGATGTTGTAGTAACTAGTTGGTCTTATATGCTTTAGTAACTAGTTGATGTTATATGTTGTAACTAGTTGGTGTTGTAGTAACTAGTTGATGTTATATGTTGTAGTAACTAGTTGGTGTTATATGTTGTAGTAACTAGTTGTGTTATATGTTGTAGTAACTAGTTGATGTTATATGTTGTTGTAACTAGTTGATGTTATATGTTGTAACTAGTTGGTGTTATATGTTGTAGTAACTAGTTGATGTTATATGTTGTAGTAACTAGTTGGTGTTGTAGTAACTAGTTGATGTTATATGTTGTAGTAACTAGTTGATGTTATATGTTGTAGTAACTAGTTGATGTTATATGTTGTAGTAACTAGTTGGTGTTATATGTTGTAGTAACTAGTTGATGTTATATGTTGTAGTAACTAGTTGATGTTATATGTTGTAGTAACTAGTTGGTGTTATATGTTGTAGTAACTAGTTGATGTCATATGTTGTAGTAACTAGTTGGTGTTATATGTTGTAGTAACTAGTTGATGTTATATGTTGTAGTAACTAGTTGATGTTATATGTTGTAGTAACTAGTTGATGTTATATGTTGTAGTAACTACTTGATGTTGTAGTAACTAGTTGATGTTATATGGTGTAGTAACTAGTTGATGTTATATGTTGTAGTAACTAGTTGATGTTATATGTTGTTGTAACTAGTTGATGTTATATGTTGTTGTAACTAGTTGATGTTGTAGTAACTAGTTGGTGTTATATGTTGTAGTAACTAGTTGGTGTTATATGGTGTAGTAACTAGTTGATGTTATATGTTGTAGTAACTAGTTGATGTTATATGTTGTTGTAACTAGTTGATGTTGTAGTAACTAGTTGGTGTTATATGTTGTAGTAAACTAGTTGGTGTTATATGTTGTAGTAACTAGTTGATGTTAATGTGGTTGTAACTAGTTGATGTTGTAGTAACTAGTTGGTCTTATATGCTTTAGTAACTAGTTGATGTTATATGTTGTAACTAGTTGGTGTTGTAGTAACTAGTTGATGTTATATGTTGTAGTAACTAGTTGGTGTTATATGTTGTAGTAACTAGTTTGTGTTATATGTTGTAGTAACTAGTTGATGTTATATGTTGTTGTAACTAGTTGATGTTATATGTTGTAACTAGTTGGTGTTATATGTTGTAGTAACTAGTTGATGTTATATGTTGTAGTAACTAGTTGGTGTTGTAGTAACTAGTTGATGTTATATGTTGTAGTAACTAGTTGATGTTATATGTTGTAGTAACTAGTTGATGTTATATGTTGTAGTAACTAGTTGGTGTTATATGTTGTAGTAACTAGTTGATGTTATATGTTGTAGTAACTAGTTGATGTTATATGTTGTAGTAACTAGTTGATGTTATATGTAGTAATTAGTTGATGTTATATGTTGTAGTAAGTAGTTGATGTTGTAGTAACTAGTTGGTGTTATATGTTGTAGTAACTAGTTGGTGTTATATGTTGTAGTAACTAGTTGATGTTATATGTTGTAGTAACAGTTGATGTTGTAGTAACTAGTTGATGTTATATGTTGTAGTAACTAGTTGATGTTATATGTTGTAGTAACTAGTTGATGTTATATGTCGTAGTAACTAGTTGATGTTATATGTTGTAGTGACTAGTTGATGTTGTAGTAACTAGTTGGTGTTATATGTTGTAGTAACTAGTTGATGTTGTAGTAACTAGTTGATGTTATGTGTTGTAGTAACTAGTTGATGTTATATATTGTAGTAACTAGTTGATGTTATATGTTGTAGTAACTAGTTGATGTTGTAGTAACTAGTTGGTGTTATATGTTGTAGTAACTAGTTGATGTTATATGTTGTAGTAACTAGTTGATGTTATATGTTGTAGTAACTAGTTGGTGTTATATGTTTTAGTAACTAGTTGATGTTATATGTTGTAACTAGTTGATGTTTTAGTAACTAGTTGGTGTTATATGTTGTAGTAACTAGTTGATGTTATATGTTGCAGTAACTAGTTGATGTTATATGTTGTAGTAACTAGTTGATGTTGTAGTAACTAGTTGGTGTTGTAGTAACTAGTTGATGTTATATGTCGTAGTAACTAGTTGATGTTATATGTTGTAGTAACTAGTTGGTGTTATATGTTGTAGTAACTAGTTGATGTTATATGTCGTAGTAACTAGTTGATGTTATGTTGTAGTAACTAGTTGGTGTTTATGTTTTTACTAGTTGATGTTGTAGTAACTAGTTGATGTTATATGTTGTAACTAGTTGATGTTGTAGTAACCAGTTGGTGTTATATGTTGTAGTAACTAGTTGATGTTATATGTTGTAGTAACTAGTTGATGTTATATGTTGTAGTAACTAGTTGATGTTGTAGTAACTAGTTGGTGTTATATGTTGTAGTAACTAGTTGATGTTATATGTTGTAGTAACTAGTTGATGTTATATGTTGTAGTAACTAGTTGGTATTATATGTTGTAGTAACTAGTTGATGTTATATGTTGTAGTAACTAGTTGATGTTATATGTTGTAGTAACTAGTTGATGTTATATGTTGTAGTAACTAGTTGGTGTTGTAGTAACTAGTTGATGTTATGTGTTGTAGTAACTAGTTGATGTTATATGTTGTAGTAACTAGTTGGTGTTGGAGTAACTAGTTGATGTTATATGTTGTAGTAACTAGTTGATGTTATATGTTGTAGTAACTAGTGATGTATAGTGTAGTAACTAGTTGATGTTGTAGTAACTAGTTGGTGTTATATGTTGTAGTAACTAGTTGATGTTATATGTTGTAGTAACTAGTTGGTGTTGTAGTAACTAGTTGATGTTATGTGTTGTAGTAACTAGTTGGTGTTATATGTTGTAGTAACTAGTTGATGTTATATGTTGTAGTAACTAGTTGATGTTATATGTTGTAGTAACTAGTTGGTCTTGTAGTAACTAGTTGATGTTATATGTTCTGGTAACTAGTTGATGTTGTAGTAACTAGTTGATGTTATATGTTGTAACTAGTTGATGTTGTAGTAACTAGTTGATGTTATATTTTGTGTAGTAACTAGTTGATATTATATGTTGTAGTAACTAGTTGGTGTTGTAGTAACTAGTTGATGTTATAGGTTGTAGTAACTAGTTGATGTTATATGTTGTAACTAGTTGATGTTGTAGTAACTAGTTGGTGTTATATGTTGTAGTAACTAGTTGATGTTGTAGTAACTAGTTGTTGTTATATGTTGTAGTAACTAGTTGATGTTATATGTTGTAGTAACTAGTTGATTTTATATGTTGTAGTAACTAGTTGATGTTGTAGTAACTAGTTGATGTTATATGTTGTAACTAGTTGATGTTGTAGTAACTAGTTGATGTTGTAGTAACTAGTTGATGTTATATGTTGAACTAGTTGATGTTGTAGTAACTAGTTGGTGTTATATGTTGTAGTAACTAGTTGATGTTATATGTTGTAGTAACTAGTTGATGTTATATGTTGTAGTAACTAGTTGATGTTGTAGTAACTAGTTGATGTTATATGTTGTAGTAACTAGTTGATGTTATATGGTGTGTAGTAACTAGTTGATGTTATATGCTGTAGTAACTAGTTGATGTTATATGTTGTAGTAACTAGTTGGTTGTTTCTTGTAGGTCTGACTGCCTTATCAAGACCATCCGCTCAGAGGGATACTTTGGGATGTACAGAGGTAGGTTCGGGTGAGGACGTGGAAATATATTTTTGTGTGTGTGTGTGTGCACCAGAAAGTGGCAGGTACATACTAAAGACAAACGTAGCACAGTGAGGTCCTATTGAAAGTTGCTGAACACTGAGACTATCAGAGCTGCTTCTAGCCGTGAGACAACTCACTCTCACCAGCACACAGCTAACCACATCCTCAGGTATACAGGACATCCTCAGGTATACAGGACATCCTCAGGTATACAGGACATCCTCAGGTATACAGGACATCCTCAGGTATACAGGACATCCTCAGGTATACAGGACATCCTCAGGACATCCTCAGGTATACAGGACAGCCTCAGGTATACAGGACATCCTCAGGTATACAGGACATCCTCAGGAATACAGGACAGCCTCAGGTATACAGGACATCCTCAGGTATACAGGACATCCTCAGGTATACAGGACATCCTCAGGTATACCGGACATCCTCAGGTATACAGGACATCCTCAGGTATACAGGACATCCTCAGGTATACAGGACACCCTCAGGTATACAGGACATCCTCAGGTATACAGGACATCCTCAGGTATACAGGACATCCTCAGGTATAGAGGACATCTTCAGGTCTGGGAACATAATGCACAAAAATAAATGTTACCACCATACATGACAACATGCCTGCTGTGTGTGACTGGAAAAATCATAATTCCTCCGTCTCTCTCTCTCCTCTCTCTCTGTCTCTCTCTCTCTTCTCTCCTCTCTCTCTGTCTCTCTCTCTCCTCTCTCTCTGTCTCTCTCTCTCCTCTCTCTCTGTCTCTCTCTCTTCTCTCCTCTCTCTCTCTCTCTCTCCTATCTCTCTGCCTCTCTCTCTCTCTCCCCTCACTCTGCCTCTCTCTCTCGCTCTCGCTCTCCCTCTCCTCTCTACTTCTCTCTTCTTTCTCTACCTCCCCTCACTCTACCTCTTTCTTCTTTCTCTTCCTCCCCCCATCTCTCTTGCTCTCCCTCCCTCCATCTCTCTCTCGCTCCCTCTCCTTCCATCTCTCTCTATCTCTCACTTTCTCTCATTGTTACAGGGTCTGCGGTGAACCTAACCCTTGTCACGCCAGAGAAAGCCATCAAACTAGCAGCAAATGACTTCTTCAGACAATACCTCTCCAAGGATGGGTAAGATGTGATGACTAAGACACACGAACACACACACACACACACACACACACACACACACACACACACACACGAACAGAGAGAAAGAGAGGTCTCGGAGCCAATACAATCCCTGACACGTTGGGCTGTCTGTTTCACTGTGTCTTCGTTCGAAATGGTGCCCTATTCCCTTTATAGTGCACTTCTTTTGACCTGATCCCTATGGGCCCTGGTACAAAGTAGTGCACTAAATAAGGAATAGTGTACAATTTGGAACACATTCTGTTTCTTTGATTGGTTTTCTACTTTAACTTTCTGCTTTAGTGTCACGTCCTGACAATAGGAGCTTTTATTTTCTATGGTAGAGTAGGTCAGGGCGTGACGGGGTTGTGTCTAGTTTCGATTTTCTATGTTGTCATGTTCTTGTTTCTGTATTTCTATGTTTTTTTGGGGGGGGATGATCTCCAATTAGAGGCAGCTGGTCATCGTTGTCTCTAATTGGAGATCATACTTACATTTAAATTTTACATTTTAGTCATTTAGCAGACACTCTTATCCAGAGCGACTTACAGTAGTGAATGCATACATTTCATTTCATGCATTTTTTTTTTTTTTTTGTACTGGCCCCCCGTGGGAATCGAACCCACACCATGCTGGCATTGCAAACACCATGCTCTACCAACTGAGCCACAGGGATACTTAAGTAGTTGTTTTTCCCACCTGGGTTTGTGGGAGATTGTTTTTGAGTTAGTGTATGTTGCACCTCTTCGTCACGGTTTCTTGTTTTTGTTCATTAGTTTATTTGTATATCTTGCATAGTTTCACAGTGAAAATAAGATGTGGAACGAAACACACGCTGCACTTTGGTCCCATTCTTCAGACAGCCGTGACAGAATCTCCCACCACCAACAGACCAAGCAGCGTGGTCAGGAGGACTGGACCTGGGAGGAAATCCTGGATAGGGCAGGACCCTGGACAAGGCCCGGGGAGTATCACTGTCCAAAGCAGGAGATTGAAGCAGCGAGAGCAGAACGGCGATATTACGAGGCGTTATACCATCAAGGCAAGCAGGCGGAGACAGCGAGAGAGGAATGGCAACAATACGAGGAACTAGCACGGCAACGACGGAAGCCCGAGAGGCAGCTCCAAAAAAAAATGGCGGGGGGGAGGGCACACGGGGAGTTTGGTGGATTCAGGTTTGGGACCTGAGCCAACTCCTCGTGCTTACCGTGGAGAGCTGAGGGGTGAACCAGAGCCAGTCAGGGAGACGAGTGAGGAACTCGACGCAAGATTCCGGAGAGAGGTGTTAGCATTGAGAGCGCTGCAGAGCATGGCGTGCTGAGGAGCGTGACACCAGTCCGGTGTCATATGCACCAGTTTCACGCATCAGGCTTCAGTGCGCCTGCCCAGTCCGAGGTGTCCCGTTCCTGCTCCCCGCACTCGCCCTGAGGTGCGTGTTACCAGTCTGGCGCCACCTGTGCCAGCCCCACGCATCAGGCCTCCAGTGCGCATTCCCAGTCCAGAGCTTCTGGCGACAGTTCCCAGTCCAGAGCTTCCAGCGACAGTTCCCAGTCCGGAGCTTCCGGCAAAAGTTCCCAGTCCGGAGCTTCCGGCGACAGTTCCCAGTCCGGAGCTTCCGGCGACAGTTCCCAGTCTGAAACCTCCTGAGACGGCCCGCATTCCGGAGCCTCCTGAGACGGCCCGCAGTCCGGAGCCTCCTGAGACGGCCCGCAGTCCGGAGCCTCCTGAGACGGCCCGCAGTCCGGAGCCTCCTGAGACGGCCCGCAGTCCGGAGCCTCCTGAGACGGCCCGCAGTCCGGAGCCTCCAGCGGTGGCCCGCAGTCCGGAGCCTACAGCGGCGGTCCGCAGTCCGGAGCCTACAGCGGCGGTCCGCAGTCCGGAGTCTCCAGCGGCGGTCCGCTGTCCACGGTCTGGTTCCTCTGACGACGATCCACAGTCCGGTGACACAAAAGCGGAGGGATCAGCGGGAGAAGCGGGGGCTACGCCCCGAACCGGAGCCGCCTCCTATGATGCTGGATTTGCAGGAGGAGTTAGTTCGTCGTCCTGCACCCGAGCCGCCTCCTTTGCTGGCGGATAAGCAGGATGAGAGGGTTCTTCGTCCTGCACCAGAGCCGCCACCGACATTAGACACCCACCCTAACCCTCCCTTTTTTGTTAAATTTTTTGTTAGATGCTTTCAGAGTCCGCACCTTTGGGGGGGGGGTACTGTCACGTCCTGGCTATAGAAGCTTTTATTTTCTATGGTAGAGCAGGTCAGGGCGTAACGGGGTTGTGTCTAGTTTAGATTTTCTATTTTGTCATGTTCTTGTTTCTGTATTTCTATGTTTTTTTGGGGGGTGATCTCCAATTAGAGGCAGCTGGTCATCGTTGTATCTAATTGGAGATCATACTTTAGTTGTTTTTCCCACCTGGGTTTGTGGGAGATTGTTTTTGAGTTAGTGTATGTTGCACCTCTTCATCACGGTTTGTTGTTTTTGTTCATTAGTTTATTTGTGTATCTTGCATAGTTTCACAGTGAAAATAAAATGTGGAACGAAACACATGCTGCACTTTGGTCCCGTTCTACAGACAGCCGTGACATTTACTTAATCCTTAAATATACTGACAGCAAGGATTAGACATATACATTGTTGCTTACTATCCTATCTCTGTCCAACTACTGGAAAACTACTGGAAAACCATCTGGAAAATGACTGGAAAACCATCTGGAAAAAAACTGGAAATCCATCTGGAAAACTACTGGAAAACCATCTCTGTCAAACTACTGGAAAACTACTGGAAAACCATCTTTCAAACTACTGGAAAACGACTGGAAATCCATCTGGAAAACTACTGGAAAACAACTGGAAAACTACTGAAAAACCATCTCTGTCAAACTACTGGAAAACCACTGGAAAACTACTGGAAAACTACTGGAAATCCATCTGGAAAACTACTGGAAAACCATCTGTCAAACTACTGGAAAACCATCTGTCAAACTACTGGAAAACCATCTGGAAAAGTACTGGAAAAGTACTGGAAAACCATCTGTCAAACTACTGGAAAACTACTGGAAATCCATCTGTCAAACTACTGGAAAACTGCTGGAAAACTACTGGAAAACTACTGGAAAACTACTGGAAAACCATCTCTGGAAAAAAAACTGAAAAAACATCTTTGGAAAAATACTGTAAAAATATCTCTGGAAAACTACTTTTAAAGTATCCCACTGTATCTCTGTCAAACTACTTTATAACTATCTCTGGCTGGGGGTTTCTATCCTTTCTTTGGAAAACCACTGGAAAACTACTGGAAAACTACTGGAAAACTACTGGAAAACCATCTGGAAAACTATTGGAAAACCATCTCATTTTATCTCTGGAAAATCAATAATTTGTCAAAATAAGGAAAAGTAGAGCATGTGAGAGCAGACCACTATCACATGACAAATATCAATACAGCACATCTGTTGTTACTGAGGCCACTATCCCCCGCTGCTCTGTCCAATGGTGTGTCCGATGGTATTTGTGTGTGTGTGTGTGTGTGTGTGTGTGTGAGTGTGTGTGTGAGTGCATGGGTGAAATTGAATATGTTTCTAGTGCATCTATCTATCTCTGTCTCTATGGTGACACACACCGCACACACACACCGCACACACACTGGACCACGGCTGAGCAGGCGAACGATTGACTGTGAATTATTACCCAGTCTGCTGACTGTTAGGCCATCTTGTAAATGATTCATGGTATCTCTCTGTTCAGTTTTCCAAACGTTTGTTTCATTGGTCACAGATCAGCTACAACACTTAGACACAGTGACATGTGATGTCTTCCTTTTGTTATGACGAGAGGCTGATTTCTCTCTTTCTTTCTCTCTCAATCAATCACATTTAGTTATAAAGCCCTTTTTACATCAGCCAATGTCACAAAGTGCTAATCTTTTGCACCCTCTACAACCACTGTGATAATTATTTGACCATACTGGTCATTTATGAACGTTTGAACATCTTGAAGAATGATCTGGCCTTAATGGGCATGTACTCTTATAATCTCCACCCGGCACAGCCAGAAGAGGACTGGCCAACCCTCAAAGCCTGGTTCCTCTCTAGGTTTCTTCCTAGGTTCTTGCCTTTCTAGGGAGTTTTTTCCTAGCCACCGTGCTTCTACACCTGCATTGCTTGCTGTTTGGGGTTTTAGGTTGGGTTTCTGTACAGCACTTTGATATCTGCTGATGTAAAAAGGGCTTTATAAACACATTTGATTTCTATGCTATGTTTCTATGTTTTCTATGCTATTCCCTTACAAAAAAGATATTAAGCTATCTGTATAAGCACCCTCTAAATGTCAGTTGGCTTTTCATAGCCGAGCATTCAGAGGTCGAGAGAGAGAGTCAGTCAGTCATCACAGTTGCTGTATGACTCTCAAACATATATATATTAATATATTATATTATATATTAATGCTCTTTTCTTTTGTTTATTTCTCTCCCCTCCTGTCTGTCTGTCTGTCTGTCTGTCTGTCTGTCTGTCTGTCTGTCTGTCTGTCTGTCTGTCTGTCTGTCTGTCTGTCTGTCTGTCTGTCTGTCTGTCTGTCTGTCTGTCTGTCTGTCTGTCTGTCTGTCTGTCTGTCTGACTCTCTCTCTCTGTCCCCCCCTCTCTCTCTCTGTCTTTCTCTCTCTTTCTCTCTCTCTCTCTCTCTCTCTCTCTCTCTCTCTCTCTCTCTCTCTCTCTCTCTCTGTCTCTCTCCAGTCAGAAGCTCACCCTGGTCAAAGAGATGCTGGCGGGGTGTGGGGCAGGTACATGTCAGGTGAGTGGGTGGTGGGCAGGTACATGTCAGGTGAGTGGGTGGTGGGCAGGTAGAGTGGGTGGTGGGCAGGTAGAGTGGGTGGTGGGCAGGTAGAGTGGGTGGTGGGCAGGTACATGTCAGGTGAGTGGGTGGTGGACAGGTAGAGTGGGTGCAGGGCAGGTACACACACACACACACACACACACACACACACACACACACACACACACACCTCTGTCTCATTCTCAGTCACTCTGTACCCAGCCACCCACACACTCCTCAGTCTCAGTCAGTCTGTACCCAGCCACCCACACAGCCCCATTGGCTATCAGCTGTTGTCTTCTCTAGCTCTCACTAAACTGGTCTCTGTAATGGACTGATATGAAAATAATACAGCCTTCTTAGACGTTGTCTAATGGTCGCCATGTTGTTTCTCAGGTGTTGGTACGGATTGTTCATTCAACTGTAAAAGGTTTTGATTCATGATAATGTATAGTAACAGGTCTCCACAACATAACCACTATGTCTAGTCTAGTCTAGGTCTCCACAACATAACCACTATGTCTAGTCTAGGTCTCCACAACATAACCACTATGTCTAGTCTAGGTCTCTACAACATAACCACTATGTCTAGTCTAGGTCTCCACAACATAACCACTATGTCTAGTCTAGGTCTCTACAACATAACCACTATGTCTAGTCTAGTCTAGGTCTCTACAACATAACCACTATGTCTAGTCTAGGTCTCCACAACATAACCACTATGTCTAGTCTAGGTCTCCACAACATAACCACTATGTCTAGTCTAGGTCTCCACAACATAACCACTATGTCTAGTCTAGTCTAGGTCTCCACAGCATAACCACTATGTCTAGTCTAGGTCTCCACAACATAACCACTATGTCTAGTCTAGGTCTCCACAACATAACCACTATGTCTAGTCTAGGTCTCTACAACATAACCACTATGTCTAGTCTAGGTCTCCACAACATAACCACTATGTCTAGTCTAGGTCTCCACAACATAACCACTATGTCTAGTCTAGGTCTCCACAACATAACCACTATGTCTAGTCTAGGTCTCTACAACATAACCACTATGTCTAGTCTAGGTCTCTACAACATAACCACTATGTCTAGTCTAGGTCTCTACAACATAACCACTATGTCTAGTCTAGGTCTCTACAACATAACCACTATGTCTAGTTTAGGTCTCTACAACATAACCACTATGTCTAGTCTAGGTCTCTACAACATAACCACTATGTCTAGTCTTGGTCTCTACAACATAACCACTATGTCTAGTCTAGTCTAGGTCTCTACAACATAACCACTATGTCTAGTCTAGGTCTCCACAACATAACCACTATCAACCTGTAGTCCATAAGGACATAGGCAGGTAGCTCAGTACAGCCCAGGGAACGGTTGATTTCAATTAGGAGCAGTACCAACTGGCCATCTCACCTTTAAATCCCATTATCCAGTTACTACAGCCTGTATTACACAGGGAAAACAAGAGTGGATATTAGTTAATGCTATCCGTAGTGTGGTCTAGCTCCTGCACTTATTGGTAACACAAATAGGAGTTAGTCAGTTGCTAGCTATTAGCTATTAGCTAGCTTCTGGACCTATCGGTTACACTGCGGAGTTGCTAATACTAGCTATTAGCTGTAAGGAGGTTGAATGTCTTTGCTATTAGCGGGATTTCATAGCCTCATTGTAAAATAGACGATAACTGTAACCAATGGTGTAGTGGTGCTCTATTTTACACAGCGTCTTGAGTAATGAAGGCCTATCTATCCCCTAGAACAGCATTTCACAAACTCGGTCCTCGGGACCCCAAGGGGTGCATGTTTTGGGTTTTTGCCCTTAGTACTACACAGCTGATTTAAAATAAGTAAAGCTTGATGATTGGTTGATTTATATAAATCAGCTGTGTAGTACTAAGGCAAAAAAACTAAACGTGCACCCCTTGGGTTCCCGAGGATCGAGTTCCAGGAAACGCTGCCCTTAGAAAATATCCTATTTATAAATCAAGTAGGAGCTAGTGAGTTGATAGCTATTCGGCTATAGAAAGGTTTTATGTCCTTACTATAAGATAACTAATGTAGCTAGACTTTTAACCAGTGCTCTAGTGCTGGTGTAGGTAGACTTTTAACCAGTGCTCTAGTGCTGATGTAGCTAGACTTCTAACCAGTGCTCTAGTGCTAATGTAGCTAGACTTTTAACCAGTGATCTAGTGCTAATGTAGCTAGACTTTTAACCAGTGCTCTAGTGCTAATGTAGCTAGACTTTTAACCAGTGCTCTAGTGCTAATGTAGACTTTTACATTACAGGCTCTAACCAATAGTGCAAAAAAGGTATTAGGTGAACAATAGGTAGGTAAAGAAATAAAAAGAACAGTTAAAAGACAGGCTAAATACAGTAGCGAGGCTATAAAAGTAGCGAGGCTACATACAGACACTACAAGTTGCCATTTCCTGCTGTGAGGGACATTTCCTGCTACAACCGGATGGTCAATTAAGCTCCTACACCTGTACCTATATTCCAGAAAATATCCCACCTATGGTTATAACACCTTATCAAATGTTGCTGTCAGATATTTTCATTTTCTGTTTGTTTATTATCACAGGTTATCGTCACGACTCCTATGGAGATGTTGAAGATTCAGCTTCAAGATGCTGGGAGAATTGGTAAGAGATTTAGAGATGGAGGAGAATCTGTAAGAGATTTAGAGATGGAGGAGAATTGGTAAGAGATTTAGAGATGGAGGAGAATCTGTAAGAGATTTAGAGATGGAGGAGAATCTGTTAGAGATTAAGAGATGGAGGAGAATCTGTAAGAGATTTAGAGAGATGGAGCAGAATCTGTAAGAGATTTAGAGAGATGGAGGAGAATCTGTAAGAGATTTAGAGATGGAGGAGAATTGGTAAGAGATTTAGAGATGGAGGAGAATCTGTAAGAGATTTAGAGAGATGGAGGAGAATCTGTAAGAGATTTAGAGAGATGGAGGAGAATCTGTAAGAGATTTAGAGAGATGGAGCAGAATCTGTAAGAGATTTAGAGATGGAGGAGAATCTGTAAGAGATTTAGAGAGATGGAGGAGAATCTGTTAGAGATTTAGAGAGATGGAGGAGAATCTGTAAGAGATTTAGAGAGATGGAGGAGAATCTGTAAGAGATTTAGAGAGATGGAGGAGAATCTGTAGGAGATTTAGAGATGGAGGAGAATCTGTAAGAGATTTAGAGATGGAGGAGAATCTGTAAGATATTTAGATGGAATGAGGAGAATCTGCAAGATATTTCGATGGATGGAGGAGAATCTGTAAGATATTTAGATGGAATGAGGAGAATCTGTAAAAGATTTAGCTTAAGAGACAGATGGATCAGTAAAATGGAGAGATGGCTGATATGGAGGGAGGAACAAAGAAGATCCTGAGCAGAGATAGTTTTGAGGAATCTCCATTGGAATCGTATTACGTTGCCCATGCGTCGTCAATGGGCCGTGAATTGTATTCTGGGCGATTCTGGGACAAGGAGAGCACTCCTTCAAGGAGTGAATGGGAGTCGGAGTACACGTCCTGGTAATCCGTCTGGCCCTGCGGCCTTGTGAATATTGACCTGTTTAAAGGTCTTACTCACATCGGCTATTGCGAGCGTGATCACACAGTCATCAAGAACAGCTGGTGTTTTCATGCATGCTTCAGTGTTACTTGCCTCTAAGCGCACATTGAAGTCATTTAGCTTGTCTGGTGGGCTCCTGTCACCGGGCAGCTAGCGCCTGGGCTTCCCTTTGTAGTCCATAATAGTTTGCAAGCCCTCACACATCCGACGAGAGTCAGAGCCGGTGTAGTAGGATTCAATCTTAGTCCTTTATTGACAATTTGCCTGTTTGATGGTTCGTCGGAGGGCATAGCAGGATTTCTTATAAACATCTGGGTTAGAGTCCCGCTCCTTGAAAACGGAAGCTCTACCCTTTAGCTCAGTGCAGATGTTGCCTGTAATCCATGGCATCTGCTTTGGGTATGTGCGTACGGTCACCTTGGGGACGACATCATCGATGCACTTATTTGACGAAGCCGGTGACTGATGTGGTGTACTCCTCAATGCCATCGGATGAATCAGGAAAATAGAATTATGGTCAAATTTGCCAAATGGAGGGCGAGCTTTGTATACGTGTCTCTGTGTGTGGAGGAAAGGTGGTCTTGAGTTTTCCTCCATTCATTTTTCCCCATAAGGGATTTTAGAAACTTAAAATAAGGGCTGTGTTTAGTGATGTTTTGATAACCGTGTAAATCTCTCTCGGGCAAGGTGACTTTTATCAATATATTCGGCTCTATTTACTCTCAGATTCAAAAATGCAAATTAGCACCGAGGTACAGTAGACTTCATCCAAAACTACAAATCCCAGCATGCTCCTGCATGTCATCTCTAGCTGACATCTTTGCTAAAAGGTATTGTGTCAATTTAAAACTTGCATATGACAGTTCACAGAATTGTCCATTTAAAGGAATTTTGCCAATTTATTCATTACAACATTTAGCTATAATTAGTTAATCCAGCAATTCTTACCTTTGCCTCGATTTGGCATTTTCATTCGGATCATCATGGCATTTGTAGTTCTTTATGATAGCCACGTTAGCAGCTAATTAGCATTTCATTTTTTTTGGGGGGGGGGGATACAGGCAAATATATTGATAAATGTCACCTTGTCAGAGAGAGATTTACACGGATATCAAAACATCACGCCAGGGTAAAAACACAGCCCTCATATTAAAGTGTTTCTAAAATCCCCTGTGGGGATTCCTCTCTCCAACTTTCTGTAATATTTCTAAAATATGGATAAATGCTGCCCTCGTGTGGTCAATAATGGAATCACATAGGCTGTTGCCCTTCTTGTAACAACCCATAAAGACTTATCATCTCATAATAATCTTGCCAAAATAAATACCAGCAAACTAGTTAGTTAGATATATAGATAGATAGAGATAGATACTATTTCCCACAGCGAGAACAATTTAACACCATGCTGCCCCCCCACCACCCGCAGAGGCCCAGAGGAAGCTGATGCCTGAGACAGTAGTACCAGGGACCGTGCCGACAAAGTCCCCCACCGCCATGCAGCTGACCAGGGAACTACTGAAAGAGAAGGGCATCGCTGGGCTGTACAAGGGCCTAGGGGCCACACTGCTCAGGTAGGGCTCTATACAAGGACCTGGGGGCCACACTGCTCAGGTAGGGCTCTATACAAGGGCCTAGGGCCACACTGCTCAGGTAGGGCTCTATACAAGGACCTGGGGGCCACACTGCTCAGGTAGGGCTCTATACAAGGGCCTAGGGGCCACACTGCTCAGGTAGGGCTCTATACAAGGACCTGGGGGCCACACTGCTCAGGTAGGGCTCTATACAAGGACCTGGGGGCCACACTGCTCAGGTAGGGCTCTATACAATGACCTGGGGGCCACACTGCTCAGGTAGGGCTCTATACAAGGACCTGGGGGACACACTGCTCAGGTAGGGCTCTATACAAGGACCTGGGGGCCACACTGCTCAGGTAGAGCTCTATACAATGACCTGGGGGCCACACTGCTCAGGTAGGGCTCTATACAAGGACCTGGGGGCCACACTGCTCAGGTAGGGCTCTATACAATGACCTGGGGGCCACACTGGTCAGGTAGGGCTCTATACAAGGACCTGGGGGACACACTGCTCAGGTAGGGCTCTATACAAGGACCTGGGGGCCACACTGCTCTGATACACTGCATGACACAATTTAGAAACATACACTGCTCTGACCACCAAGCACTACACTCCTCTAGACTCTAGCATTGTCTTAACTTGGTTCTTTACCTCCTCTCTCCTTGCCTCATTTCTCCTTGCCTCCTCAAAATGCTTTGGAGGAGAAGGTCCAAGGCGAAGTGACCTTGGAACTTCTCCTCCAGGATGTTTTGAGAAGGGGTCGAGGAAAGAGGACGCAAGGAATCAAGGAAATATAACTACAGTCTATCTATAGAGACACAAACACAATGCTCTGTCCGCTGAGATTTGACAAAATTATCAATTCTACTCTGCTGATTTCTAATTATCTCATTCCACCACCTCCCCTCCACTACCTCCCCTCCACTCTTCTCTTCTCAGGGATGTTCCATTCTCCATCATCTACTTCCCTCTGTTTGCCAACCTGAACACCCTGGGGAAGAGAGGAGCGGAGGGCCCCGCCCCGTTCTATGTGTCATTCCTGGCAGGCTGTCTGGCTGGCAGCACGGCCGCTGTGGCTGTCAACCCTGTAGATGGTGAGACATAATATTATAATATCCAGTATATAATTAGTAATACTGTAGTAATATAGGCTGGCAGCATGGCCGCTGTGGCTGTCAACCCTGTAGATGGTGAGACATGGGACTTGCTTTAGATCACTTCTTATGAGACCCTAGAATGTCGTACAATAAGGCTTATACTATGTTCTGTATTTAGTCTGGATCTTACACCAATCATATGTTCTTAGTTGCGTTAGTGTGTGTTTTGTTGCGTTAACATGGTGTTGTTGTGTATTTACAGTGATTAAGACCAGAATCCAGTCTATGAACAGGGGGAGTACAGAGGAAACGTACAGTGGGGTGACTGATTGTATCAGGTAACCTCCATCGCACCAACAGATATCTTAACCAGGCTAGTTTACAACGTATCTTAACTAGGCTAGTTTACAACGTATCTTAACCAGGCTAGTTTACAACGTATCTTAACCAGGCTAGTTTACAACGTATCTTAACCAGGCTAGTTTACAACGTATCTTAATCAGGCTAGTTTACAACGTATCTTAACTAGGCTAGTTTACAACGTATCTTAACCAGGCTAGTTTACAACGTATCTTAACTAGGCTTGTTTACAACGTATCTTAACCAGGCTAGTTTACAACGTATCTTAACTAGGCTAGTTTACAACGTATCTTAACTAGGCTAGTTTACAACGTATCTTAACCAGGCTAGTTGATCTTGATCCCTGAAAGGATCTTTGTCAGATGAAGATTTTTTCAAGGATTGAAATGTTTTACTTTTTTATGCTCATCAACCCCTACATATGAGAAGTGCATGGTGGCTCTTCAGGTTTTCTCTCTCAGAATCACCTGGGTAACTTTAGCTTTAACTTTAGTGTTAACTATGGTTTTAACTTTAGTTTTCACTATGGTTTAAACTTTAGTTTTACTATGGTTTTAAATTTAGTTTAACTTTAGTTTTACTATGGTTTTAACTTTAGTTTTACTATGGTTTTAACTTTAGTTTTAACTATGGTTTTAACTTTAGTTTTAACTATGGTTTTAACTTTAGTTTTAACTATGGTTTTAACTTTAGTTTAACTTTAGTTTTAACTATGGTTTTAACTTTAATTCTAACTATAGTTTTAACTATATTTTTAACTATAGTTTTAACTATAGTTGTAACTATGGTTTTAACTTTAGTTGTAACTATGGTTTTAACTTTAATTCTAACTATAGTTTTAACTATATTTTTAACTATAGTTTTAACTATATTTTTAACTATAGTTTTAACTTTAGTTGTAACTATGGTTTTAACTTTAGTTTTACTATGGTTTTAACTTTAATTCTAACTATAGTTTTAACTATGGTTTTAACTTTAGTTTAACTTTAGTTTTAACTATGGTTTTAACTTTAGTTTTAACTATGGTTTTAACTTTAGTTTAACTTTAGTTTTAACTATGGTTTTAACTTTAGTTTTAACTATGCATTGTGGAAAATAACAAAAAACTATTCTCTCCAGGGAACTGTTTGAATACAAATCTCAGAAAGTAACTACTTTTTAATCTACACAATATATTTCTATGTGGACATTCTGTAAATGTCTATTCCCCTGAATGTCCGTTGCCCCACGATGTACATGATCAAATCAAATCACTTAACCAATGATATTTTGTACAGAGAAGTAAAAATAAGTTGTGACGCTCAACTACCTGAATGTCTCGTTCAACATGCCACTGAAAAGTTTGAAAGCTGCAATTAATGTTACGATACCTGAAAATACTGCAATTTAATTCAAAGCCATTTGCAAAAAAAAGAAAGTTGGATGCTTAGCAAAAATAAGTTTAAACCTCTTTGTACATCTGAGAGGAAGTGTTCTTGTTTCAAACACACCATCTTTAAAGGGATAGATGCAAACTAACATGAAGTTCCACCTACCTTGGCTATAGTTGATTCAAGATGGCAGTTTTGGTGATAGTTTCCTTTTGACACTTAATAGACATATTGTGTTACTGTTAGCGCTCTCACATTAAACTGTTCTTGTGCCTGTGTAATACAACTGTAATTACTTCTGGAGCAAAATGTTATTAGCATGCTGTTACATAGTACTTGGGTAATTGCATTTTAATTGCATAGCAATAAGCTGAGAGTTTTTTTTTGTAATTACTGTATACGAGGAATAGCGACTGCTCCTTATTCCACTTATTTAATGACTCCATTATGATACAATTATAAAGCAATTTCCAAACTCCTATGTAACAATGTTGCTACTGTAATAATCACAAAGTTACTGGACATGTAGATGAGAACTGGATGTTAAATGTTACTGGGTTACCTTGTCAGTCATTATGAAAATATACAGTGGGGGGAAAAAGTATTTGATCCCCTGCTGATTTTGTACTTTTGCCCAGTTACAAAGAAATGACCAGTCTATAATTTTAATAGTAGGTTTATTTGAACAGTGAGAGACAGAATAACAACAAAAAAATCCAGAAAAACGCATGTCAAAAATGTTATAAAATTATTTGCATTTTAATGAGGGAAATAAGTATTTGACCCCTCTGCAAAACATGACTTAGTACTTGGTGGCAAAACCCTTGTTGGCAATCACAGAGGTCAGACGTTTCTTGTAGTTGGTCACCAGGTTTACACACATCTCAGGAGTGATTTTGTCCCACTCCTCTTTGCAGATCTTCTCCAAGTCATTAAAGTTTCGAGGCTGATGTTTGGCAACTCGAACCTTCAGCTCCCTCCACAGATTTTCTATGGGATTAATGTCTGGAGACTGGCTAGGCCACTCAGGACCTTAATGTGCTTCTTCTTGAGCCACTCCTTTGTTGCCTTGGCCATGTGTTTTGGGTCATTGTCATGCTGGAATACCCATCCACGACCCATTTTCAATGCCCTGGCTGAGGGAAGGAGGTTCTCACCCAAGATTTGACGGTACATGGCCCCGTCCATCGTCCCTTTGATGCGGTGAAGTTGTCCTGTCACCTTAGCAGAAAAACACCCCAAAGCATAATGTTTCCACCTCCATGTTTGACGGTGGGGATGGTGTTCTTGGGGTCATAGGCAGCATTCCTCCTCCTCCAAACACGGCGAGTTGAGTTGATGTCAAAGAGCTCCATTTTGGTCTCATCTGACCACAACACTTTCACCCAGTTGTCCTCTGAGTCATTCAGATGTTCATTGGCAAACTTCAGACGGGCCTGTATATGTATTCTTGAGCAGGGGGACCTTGCGGGCGCTGCAGGATTTCAGTCCTTCACGGCGTAGTGTGTTACCAATTGTTTTCTTGGTGACTATGGTCCCAGCTGCCTTGAGATCATTGACAAGATCCTCCCGTGTAGTTCTGGGCTGATTCCTCACCGTTCTCATGATCAGTGCAACTCCACGAGGTGAGATCTTGCATGGAGCCCCAGGCCGAGGGATATTGACAGTTCTTTTGTGTTTCTTCCATTTGCGAATAATCGCACCAAATGTTGTCACCTTTTCACCAAGCTGCTTGGCGATGGTCTTGTAGCCCATTCCAGCCTTGTGTAGGTCTATAACCTTGTCCCTGACATCCTTGGAGAACTCTTTGGTCTTGGCCATGGTGGAGAGTTTGGAATCTGATTGATTGATTGCTTCTGTGGACAGGTGTCTTTTTTACAGGTAACAAGCTGCGGTTAGGAGCACTCCCTTTAAGAGTGTTTTATTTATTTTATTTTTATTTCACCTTTATTTAACCAGGTAGGCAAGTTGAGAACAAGTTCTCATTTACAATTGCGACCTGGCCAAGATAAAGCAAAGCAGTTCGACAACATACAACAACACAGAGTTACACATGGAGTAAACAACATACAGTCAATAATACAGTAGAAAAAATATATATATATATAAAAAAAAAATAAGACTATATACAATGTGAGCAAATGATGTGAGATAAGGGAGGTAAAAGCAAAAAAATGCCATGGTGTGCTCCTAATCTCAGCTCGTTACCTGTATAAAAGACACCTGGGAGCCAGAAATCTTTCTGATTGAGAGAGGGTCAAATACTTATTTCCCTCGTTAAAATGCAAATCAATTTATAACATCTTTGACATGCGTTTATATGGATTTTTTAGCAGCTGTGGTGCATTGCCATATTCAATTAAAACACATCATTAGTAACGAGGTAAAACTATTCACTGATGTCTTGTTGCTAATCTATGTTGCCCGTGTTTCTCCTCTCTTCTCTTCCATCAGTAAAATTCTGAAGAACGAGGGTCCCTCAGCGTTCCTGAAGGGGGCGTACTGCCGTGCCCTGGTCATCGCGCCCTTATTTGGTATCGCCCAGGTGGTCTACTTCTTCGGCGCGGGAGAATACATCCTCAGCTTCCTGCCTGGCAACTAAGTGACAAAGAACATCAACCATTCAGATCTCTGCCTTTCCCTCCTCCCTTACAAAATCACAACTACATCATGCACGGACCACACACCGCTAGGATCCAGTCCCCTCTAGGATCCAGTCCCCGCTAGGATCCAGTCCCCTCTAGGATCCAGTCCCCTCTAGGATCCAGTCCCCTCTAGGATCCAGTCCCCACTAAGATCTAATCCACTCTAGGATCCAGTCCACTCTAGGATCAAGTCCCCGCTAGGATCCAGTCCCCGCTAGGATCCAGTCCCCTCTAGGATCCAGTCCCCTCTAGGATCCAGTCCACTCTAGGATCCAGTCCCCGCTAGGATCCAGTCCCCTCTAGGATCCAGTCCCCTCTAGGATCCAGTCCCCTCTAGGATCCAGTCCCCTCTAGGATCCAGTCCCCGCTAGGATCCAGTCCCCTCTAGGATCCAGTCCCCGCTAGGATCCAGTCCCCGCTAGGATCTAGTCCCCTCTAGGATCCAGTCCCCGCTAGGATCCAGTCCCCTCTAGGATCCAGTCCACTCTAGGATCCAGTCCCCGCTAGGATCCAGTCCCCTCTAGGATCCAGTCCCCTCTAGGATCCAGTCCCCTCTAGGATCCAGTCCCCGCTAGGATCCAGTCCCCTCTAGGATCCAGTCCCCGCTAGGATCCAGTCCCCGCTAGGATCTAGTCCCCTCTAGGATCCAGTCCCCGCTAGGATCCAGTCCCCTCTAGGATCCAGTCCACTCTAGGATCCAGTCCCCGCTAGGATCCAGTCCCCTCTAGGATCCAGTCCACTCTAGGATCCAGTCCCCGCTAGGATCCAGTCCCCACAATGTTTGCCTACATTGATGTGACCCAACTCTCTGCCTCTCTTTCCCTCACAACTACATCGATAGGATCCAGGAGATCACCTGTCATCACAAAAAAATAAGGTTTTGATCACATCCACCAATTTGGGATTTATTTATTTGACCCTCTAGAGGTGAACAAGTTGCTTATAGCCTCTTTCAGTGTCCCTATTGTGTTGAATGTAATATTACGGTTGTGAGCACACTAACAAGAACACTAGGATGTTGACTGCCAAACTGTCAACACAAGATTCCAGTGGAAATGAAGCCACAAATATCATGTTTTTAAATTACATTGTTGTTTTTTTATTTAATTTTTTATTTATTTTGGTTTTAAATGTGGCCGTGGTTACAGGGTAACCCTTTTGTGTGCGTAGGGTGCTGCAGTTTTACAAGCAGCTATATCGCAAGTTAGTCCTTTCTGTCAGTACAGCCATAGCAGCACAATGGTCACATGGTGACATCTGTTGCCTATTAATCACATTTAACATTTAACAACATATCTCGTAATAATATAAGTAGTAAAAAAAAAATGGTTGATCCTAATGAAGAAGGATTTAATGAGTTCTCAAGAAGACACAGGATCAGTTAGATAGATTACCAAGCATGCTCTATTTAACCCTGTACACTTGTGGCAGTTGGCCTATGTGGATAGGGCTAAATTAAAATGATTCTTTTTTTTTTACAGAAGAAATATGAAAAGCATGGTAGCAATTGAAAGGGAACAGTTTAGAGATAATACAATTATTAGACCGAAGGTGGGGACACAACAGTTCACCTGATACAAGACTGAATCCAAACGCTACACTTGATTTGATGTGTATTTTACATTTACTGTACTTTTCGCCCCATTTGTTGATAAGGACATCTGAAAATACTCTGGATACATTCAGTAACACGATCAGATTATTCCTGGAAAATGTGGGGTAGATACAACATAAGACAGAACAATGACATGGGTTTGAGTGAGAGGACTAACTGGTGTCTCCAAGTGGACACACACTCCTCTCCAAAGTGTGCACAGTTCCTCAGCAATTTCAATGCACTTTTATGACTCAAAGAAGAGTCTTCAACTATAAGGTACCTTTTATCTTTGAGCTCTCCTTGCTGTGCCGTTGTTAAACTAGAGCGAACACACTTGTAGTTGAATACAACCCTGCATCCCGTCATCACACAATTACTGTTGTTGTTTATACCAAAAACGTCCATTTATAAATCGCAATCTGGGTCAGGAGGGCTTGTTCTATTGCCAACGTGACTAGCTAAGTTATAAAATATGATATTACAGTGTTAGGCTTTCAACAAGGCAGTTCAGGGAAACACATTATTTAGTTGGTGCATAGAAAGAAGTAATGAACACATTTAGGTGTGTGTTCCACGGCAGATTGTCTTCACAATAGACAAACATAGGCTCATTCTGTTCAGAACAACCCAGGGTATGACCCCATGTGATCTTGGAGCTGTACATCAAACATAGTGATCGCTGTATATGACATCAGTTTTCTGATGTGGAAATGTAAAGTGCACATTTGAGACTCAGGTGTTTGAGTTGCTTGTATGACGTCAAAGCGGTATTTATTATTAATCGTCAACGTCTCATCTTTCAAAATACATAGAGTCGTCTTAATTTACAGCATTTCCCCTCACTCAGACAACAACAAATGTGCAAAAGTTACCCAATTAGCAGGAGGGATGGGGGACAACTTGTTGTTGCGAGATGCTCAAGTTCAGAACGGCTGTCAGTCAAAACCCCATACAGCACCGTGAAGCACAGAGCCAGAGCTCTGATGTCAGGAATAGGATGTTACTGTACATTGTGTTCCAATTTAGGCATTTATCGGTGCCCAAATCTGCCATTTTCTAACCTGTATACGGGTATGTGTGTAAAGGGCTACAGAACAAAACGGTCCGGACCTGCTATTATGAATTAGAATGATGAATGAGATATTAAATGTATATTTAAATGTCTGTGTTTCAGGCCCAAATCGGAAAATAATGTGTTAAAACAACACACTCGTTTTGGATCTCACCTGAACAGCCCAATGATCCCTGCCTTTAATGGGTCAGCCAATCACCTTATAGCTCTGAGTGGACCGTGATAGGCCTTGTCCCTGGTGGTCTCTCCTCTCTAGGGACCAGCGTAAATGCGGTACCTTGCTAGCCCGTGACATAGATGGATATTAGAACTATCGTAATACCTGACGTACATCGATGTTGGTGTTTGTGTTAGAAACAAACTGTAAATACTGCGACCTGGCCAAGATAAAGCATAGCAGTGCGACAAAAACAACAACACATAGTCACAAATAAACTAACGTACAGTCAATAACACAATAGAAAAAATCTATATACAGTGTGTGCAAAAGGAAAGCTATAATGCATTATGCCTCAATAACTCAATAAAGAATTTGGGCCAGTGACAGTACTAATACTATACCTATACAAACACGTCTGTTAAGTTTCCACTGTACTAGAGAACAGAATCAATGATAATTGAGGTTTCCACAGTATGCTAAAGATAAACGGGACCCTATAATTGTTTGTTTATACCAATCGTTGTCAAATGCAGACTATCTATGCGTTAGTAGGTGTTCTTGGTTTTTCTCTAGACTTTTCATGGTGGATCTACGTTGTGCATGCGTTTGTTACATCATTGAAGGCCTGCCGCGCCATTGGCCGATCTCACCGGGGAGATCAAGGTGACTTTGATGTGTCATATCCAATCGAGATTCTGTCCTCTGAGGCTCTGTTCCCAGCGTCTCTAAAGTAGCTCTTCAGTTGTACTGGTCACGGGCCAATAGTGTACACTATTCCCTATATAGTTTACTACTTTGGACCAAGACCCATAGTACTCTGGTCAAAAGTAGTGCACTATATTTAAATGTTTATTCGGATCCCCATGACGTCAGCTAATCTTCCTGGGGTCCATAATGCTGTCCACTATTTAGGGCCAATAGGGCATTTGCCATTTGAAACGTTCATATGCAAAACAACTCCTCAATGTATTATAATTATTATCATCAATATTCCTTTCTATATATCTATAGCTCTGTATATTTGTATTTATAGTTCTATATATCTATAGCTCTATATCTATATCTATAGCTCTATATCTATAGTTCTATATATCTATATCTATAGTTCTATATATCTAGATCTATAGCTCTATCTATATCTATAGCTCTATATATCTACAGTATATATATATAGCTCTATATATCTACAGCTAAATATATCTCTATATATATAGCTCTATATATCTATATATAGATCTATATATTTATAGCTCTATATATCTATAGCTCTATATATCTATATCTATATATATATATGTAGCTCTATATATATATATACCTCTATACATCTATAGCTCTCTCTCTCTATATATATATATATATACCTCTATAGCTCTCTATATATATATATATATATATACACCTCTATACATCTATAGCTCTATATATATATCTCTGTCTCTCTCTCTATATATATATAGTTATATAGCTCTATCTATATATCTGTATGTATTGTTTTTCTGTACCTTACTATATTGTACATATGCAGATGATTTGAACGGTGTCTTTGTTTGTTTTATTGATGGTTTATGTTCTACCTCTCCAGTCCCCCTTTCTTCTGTCAATCAATATAGTTGTTGATTTTATGTTTATTATTATTATTATTATGTTGTTGTTGTTGTTGTGGAAACATTCCAGTGAAGGAATTCATGTTTATTTTTATGTAAACATAATATAATTTGAATGCAGGAAGCAGAAAGGGTAATGTTTAGCTTTATACACTTAACTGTATACAAGGGGGAACGATAGTGTTTTCGCTCTGTGATCTCATCATTTATGACCAAATACATGTTTACTACTATGCCACCAGGAATTAGCTTCTGAAGTAAATAGAATAAACAATGTGATTATCATTATAAATTAATGTGAAATCAAGCATATATTATTATTATTTTTTGCTTACAGCAGTGGAGAAATGTAGCCAACAAAATTTTACTTGAATCTATTTAGTAAATCTAATTCTTAAATGCATTACTGTACTAGTCAGGAAAATGACTTGATTTTAGAAATTCATCTTTGTTATTGGAATATGTTTTTTTTCCCCAAGGTGGCAGTAGTAACAGCTATGTCTGGATCCATGTCTTACAGTGTGAGAGCCGGCCTGGTTAGGTCCTATTCTATAGAGTTGAGGTAGCTAGGGAAGTTCTCCTATAGGAGACCTAGGACCCCCCTGCCATGACCAGAGAGACAGACTTGCGTCCCAAATGGCACCCTATGGGCCCTAGTCAAAAGCAGTGCACTATAAAAGGAATAGGGTGCCATTTGGGACGGAGCTCGTTGACCTCAAAATGTTATTTTTTTTTCATGTTGTTTTATTCCTCAAAACATTCCAATGGCTTAACTCGTCTCGAATGATGTCATCATTGTGATTACAAATGGCTGTTGTGATTATGCTGTAGTTATTATTGTTGACAATTGTTATTGTTTTCTTGATTTTTATTTTAAAAAAAATTTACCCTTTTTCCTATGATTTCTTTTTAAGGTTTAAATCTTGAAACATGTTGAATAATGATGTCATTTCCGTTTCGTTTGATCAGCTGTGAATTTGCGCTGACCGCTTCGATCTGCTTGTGATTGTACAGTAGAATATGTGGTGTGTCTGACTGTGTCGTAATGCCAGTAGTTTTTAGTCGGTTACTGTGACACCGTATGGCAGCAGGTAGCCTAGCGGTTAAGATTGTTTGGGCCAGTAACCAAAAGGTTATTGGTTCGAATCCCTGAGCCGACTAGGTGAACAAAAATCTGTTGACGTTTCCTTGAGCGAGGCTCTTAACCCTAACTGCTCTGGATAAGAGCGTCTGCTAAATGACTATCATGTACATTTCTGTCTGATTGTCAGTTGTACTCTCTTTTCTCTCTCCTTTTGTCTATCACACTCCTCTGTTATCTGTCCATCCACGTGGTGTGCATCTCAGGGGGCGAGGAGGACCGATGGGGGAAACGAGGAAATCTGAACACCAAAATAAGACATTTAGAGTGTATACAATTTTTTTTTTTTTTAATTTAAGCACAAAGGAATATTAGGCACAAGATCACATCAAAACTCACTATGATACTAGTCATACAAAGATACTATCCTATCACTGAAACACTAGACAACACAAGGCAATGAGCTCTTCATGTTGGAACAGTGCCATCTTAGAATTTGGAATGAGAAGGGCGCCATTTTGAACAGGGGTATCACACCAGGTATTTACCAGTAGTAACTCTGTAAGTCAGAGTCAGCTCTACAGAGACACCCGTTAAGGCCTTGTGGCTGTGAGATCTCTAGGGAACTCTGTTCTCTGTATTCCTCCAAGAGGAACTGTTGTTGTGCTTTAAAGGACTTCGAGGGCTCCGTCCAATCCGTACAGCGGTAATTCAGCGCTATGGTGGGATTGAAATGTGATGGTTTACCATGAATGCAGTAGTAACGAATAAGGGGAACATTGCCTTTTTAAATTGAAATTGCGCTATAGTGCTGAATTTACACAATACAGATTGAATCATCCCTAAGTATAACATGACAATGGACTGACAGAGGAGGTGTAGGGCGTTGTGCATGGACCGCCCCACACCCCCTCTAATGTCAGTCCCTACACAACGCCCCACACCCCCTCTAATATCAGCCCCTACACAACCCCCCACACCCCCTCTGTCAGTCCCTACCCAACGCCCCACACCCCCTCTAATGTCAGTCCCTACCCAACGCCCCACACCCCCTCTAATGTCAGTCCCTACACAACGCCCCACACCCCCTCTAATGTCAGTCCCTACACAACCCCCCACACCCCCTCTAATGACAGCCCCTACACAACGCCCCACACCCCCTCTAATGTCAGTCCCTACACAACGCCCCACACCCCCTCTAATGTCAGTCCCTACACAACGCCCCACACCCCCTCTAATGTCAGTCCCTACACAACGCCCCACACCCCCTCTAATGTCAGTCCCTACACAACGCCCCACACCCCCTCTAATGTCAGTCCCTACACAACGCCCCACACCCCCTCTAATGTCAGTCCGTACACAACGCCCCACAGTAAGATGAAGAAAATGAAAACACAAAGACGAAGATATTGTATTTCCTATTATTCACTGTTTGCTGTTTAATAAAATGAGATGTCCTAACTAGACTGGTCATGTCTGTTTTATTCATTTAGACATATATTTGTTTTTTTATACAGCTTTGTCTCATTCAGATACACATCTGTTTTAAAGAAATACTTATTCAAGATAGCAGCTGTCGACTTGCTATGTCCTTTGTTGTGAACACGATATTTTATTTCATTCAAGATTCCAGTCTTTCAGCAATAGAACTAAACAACATCACATGAATAGTATAAAAAAGTAAAAACCTGTAACCTTGTATCATAGCTGAGTGTTACAAACCTGTAACCTTGTATCATGGCTGAGCATTACAAACCTGTAACCTTGTATCATAGCTGAGCGTTACAAACCTGTAACCTTGTATCATAGCTGAGCGCTACAAACCTGTAACCTTGTATCATAGCTGAGCGTTACAAACCTGTAACCTTGTATCATAGCTGAGTGTTACAAACCTGTAACCTTGTATCATAGCTGAGCGTTACAAACCTGTAACCTTGTATCATAGCTGAGCATTACAAACCTGTAACCTTGTATCATAGCTGAGTGTTACAAACCTGTAACCTTGTGTCCTAGCTGAGCGTTACAAACCTGTAACCTTGTATCATAGCTGAGCGTTACAAACCTGTAACCTTGTATCATAGATCTTGTATCATGGCTGAGCGTTACAAACCTGTAACCTTGTATCATAGCTGAGCATTACAAACCTGTAACCTTGTATCATAGCTGAGCGTTACAAACCTGTAACCTTGTATCATGGCTGAGCGTTACAAACCTGTAACCTTGTATCATAGCTGAGCGTTACAAACCTGTAACCTTGTATCATAGCTGAGCGTTACAAACCTGTAACCTTGTATCATAGCTGAGCGTTACAAACCTGTAACCTTGTATCATAGCTGAGCGTTACAAACCTGTAACCTTGTATCATAGATCTTGTATCATAGCTGAGCGTTACAAACCTGTAACCTTGTATCATAGCTGAGCGTTACAAACCTGTAACCTTGTATCATGGCTGAGCGTTACAAACCTGTAACCTTGTATCATAGCTGAGCGTTACAAACCTGTAACCTTGTATCATAGCTGAGCGTTACAAACCTGTAACCTTGTATCATAGATCTTGTATCATGGCTGAGCGTTACAAACCTGTAACCTTGTATCATAGCTGAGCGTTACAAACCTGTAACCTTGTATCATAGCTGAGCGTTACAAACCTGTAACCTTGTATCATAGATCTTGTATCATAGCTGAGCGTTACAAACCTGTAACCTTGTATCATAGATGAGCGTTACAAACCTGTAACCTTATATCATAGATCACTAGAGTGAAGATGTATAAATCATAATGTTAACATGGATTTAGACGTGGGTCACGCGTCATGTTTTATCACTTTATTAATGAGGCCTTGTCACCTCATGAGTCAACAGCCAACCAAGGGAGGGAGCTGATCTGTTCCTATGTTCTGCAGTACTCAGAATAACCACCTGGTGCCGCTCTAGGGCCACGGGACAATTAAATCCTGGCAAGAGTGGTGGTGTGATGGAGTCACAGCGCCTGTGAAATGAGAAGAGGGGACATCCGTTGAAGGTCGTGAAGTCATTCTGTTTAAGTCTATTAAAATAGATGAACTGGGTACAACCACATCTGATGACCTAGAGGGTCATGAGTTCAGGATCTCCCAGAACACCGTCTGTAATGTTACAGACTGGCAGACAGACGGACATATCCTAGAGGCTACGGAGCCGGCCTCCCAAATAGGAGTTTTGAAGTCGAACCTTAGATGGGTTGAAGCCTCCAGGCCACAGTTAATGAGACATCAGATGTCTGCAAACTCCTTCAGCACCAAAGGAACAATTCAATTCCCCTTCTTTGAGGGCTCCCGAGTGGCGCAGCGGTCTAAGGCACTGCATCTCAGTGCAAGATACGTCATTACAGTCCCTGGTTTGAAACCAGGCTGTATCACATCCAGCCGTGATTGGGAGTCCCATAAGGCGGTGCACAATTGGTCCAGCATCGTCCGGTTTTGGCTGGGGGGAGGCCGTCATTGTAAATAAGAATTTGTTCTTAACTGACTTGCCTAGTTAAATATATATATTTTTAAATTATTCTCCTGTGGTTTGTGGTTTTGATGAGTACATCAGAGAAACATCTAGTTTTTTGAGAACAGCCTGCTTCATCCTTAATTAATTCTCCCTTCATTCATGCATCATCCCATAGCCTACAGTACACAGTTCAGTTCAGACGAGGGAAAAAAGGTGGGTGGAGATGGAGGAGAAGAAGAGAGGGAGGAGGAGAAGAGGGAGGAGAAAATATGGGTGCAGCGTTACTATAAATAGTGTGATGTGAGGGCTCCCATGGAGTGACGCATTGGGTTGGAGTGACTTCAGCTGTCATGTGTGTGTGTGTGTGTGTGTGTGTGTGTGTGTGTGTGTGTGTGCGTGTGTGTGTGTGCGTGCGTGCGTGTGCATTGGGTTGCCTTCAGCCGTCTGTTGTAGTTGAGAGTAGGACAACATCTCCAATCCAGTCTGCAGGGGCCTGGCTTGGTGTGTGTGTATTTGTGTGTGTGTTTGCAGTAGCTTGTGTGTGTGTGTGTGTGTGTGTATTTATGTGTATTTGTGTGTCTGTATTGATGTGTATTTGTGTCTCTGTATTGATGTGTATTTGTGTCTCTGTATTGATGTGTATTTGTGTCTCTGTATTGATGTGTATTTGTGTGTATTTGTGTGTCTGTATTGATGTGTATTTGTGTCTCTGTATTGATGTGTATTTGTGTGTCTGTATTGATGTGTATTTGTGTGTCTGTATTGATGTGTATTTGTGTGTCTGTATTGATGTGTATTTGTGTGTCTGTATTTATATGTATTTGTGTGTCTGTATTTATATGTATTTGTGTGTCTGTATTGATGTGTATTTGTGTGTCTGTATTGATGTGTATTTGTGTGTCTGTATTGATGTGTATTTGTGTGTCTGTATTGATGTGTATTTGTGTGTCTGTATTGATGTGTATTTGTGTGTCTGTATTGATGTGTATTTGTGTGTCTGTATTGATGTGTATTTGTGTGTCTGTATTGATGTGTATTTGTGTGTCTGTATTGATGTGTATTTGTGTGTCTGTATTGATGTGTATTTGTGTGTCTGTATTGATGTGTGTGTTCATGTGGACATGTTTAACCAGAAATCCCCACAAGAATAGTAAACAGACAAACATTTGACCAACTGGGGACATTTTGTTAGTCCTAAGGTTAGAATTAGTGTCAAGGTTAGAATTAGGTTTAGGGTTTTGTTGTTAGGGTTAGGTTTTCATGTTAAGGTTAGCGTTAGGTTTAGGTTTAGGGTTAGCGTTTAGGGAAAATATAATTTTGAATGGGACTGAATTGTGTGTCCCCACATGATAAGTTATACAAGACTGTGTGTTTGTGTGTGTCCGTTTGGTCTACTACTCAAGAGTTTCCCAACCCTGGTCCTCCATTACCCCTAACACCCTGGCCCTCCATTACCCCTAACACCCTGGTCCTCCATTACCCCTAACACCCTGGTCCTCCATTACCCCTAACATCCTGGCCCTCCCTTACCCCCAACATCCTGGCCCTCCCTTACCTCCAACATCCTGGCCCTCCATTACCCACAACATCCTGGCCCTCCATTACCCCCAACACTCTGGTCCTCCATTACCCCAACACCCTGGTCCTCCATTACCCCCAACACCCTGGTCCTCCATTACCCCCAACACTCTGGTCCTCCATTACCCCCAACACCCTGGTCCTCCATTACCCCCAACACTCTGGTCCTCCATTACCCCAACACCCTGGTCCTCCATTACCCCCAACACCCTGGTCCTCCATTACCCCCAACACACTGGTCCTCCATTACCCCCAACATCCTGGCCCTCCATTACCCCCAACACACTGGTCCTCCCTTACCCCCAACACACTGGTCCTCCATTACCCCCAACACACTGGTCAACCATTACCCCCAACACCCTGGTCCTCCATTACCCCCAACACCCTGGTCCTCCATTACCCCCAACACCCTGGTCCTCCATTACCCCCAACACCCTGGTCCTCCATTACCCCCAACACCCTGGTCCTCCATTACCCCAACATCCTGGTCCTTGGGGGTAGTGGAGGCCAGGGTTGGGAAACACTGTACTACTCTAACCCTTCCAGACTCTCTCTCTCTTTCTCTCTCTCTGTCTTCTTTCTTTCTCTCTCTCTCAATTCAATTTAAGTCCTTGTGGCTCAGTTGGTAGAGCATGGTGTTTGCAACGCCAGGGTTGTGGGTTCGATTCCCACGGGGGACCAGTACGGAGAAAACAATGTATGAAATGTATGCATTCACTACTGTAAGTCGCTCTGGATAAGAGCGTCTGCTAAAATGACTAAAATGTAAGTCAATTCAACTAGCTTTATTGGCATGACGTAACAATGTACATATTGCCAAAGCTTAATCAGCATTAATAAAATAATTAATATTGTCAACAATAATCAAGGGTCAAAATAACCATACATACAGCAATGGCATAGAGGACATGTGCAGGTTGGTTGGTCTGTCAGACACTGTCCCTCATCTTATGGCAGGCAGCTGTCAAGTGTCTGTGTGCAGCGGGTAGGACGGAGTCAGGCGCAGGACACAGAACTCAGTAAAAACGTACTTTACTCGAAACAAATTCCATACAGGGAAAACAATCCAGCTCGACACAAAAGAGCGACCACTTAACAAAGAACAAACACGCACAAAACCATGTGGGAACCAGAGGGTTAAATAGGGAATAAATTATAACGTAATGGAAACCAGGTGTGTACAATCAAGACAAAACAAATTGAAAAAGAAATGTAGATCGGTGGCGGCTAGAAAGCCGGTGACGTCGACCGCCGAACGCCGCCCGAACAAGGAGAGGCACCATCTTCGGCGGAAGTCGTGACAGCAGCAATGTAGTGCGCTGCCAACCCACAGCTCTCTACGTCCTCCCCCAACAGGGCTGGTAGCCTCATCAGAGAGAACTTTGAAACCTTGAAATCTCTCTCTCTCTTTCAATTTTTTAATTCAATTCAATTTAAGGACTTTATTGGTATGGGAAACATACTTTACATTGCCAAAGCAAGTGAAATAGATAAACAAAAGTTAAATAAACAATAAAAAAATGTACAGTAAACATTACACTCCAAAAGAATGAAGACATTTCAAATGTAATTTTATGTGCAAATAGTTCAAGTACAAAAAGGAAAATAAATAAGCATAAATATGGGTTGTATTTACAATGGTGTTTCACTGATTGCCCTTTTCTTGTGGCAACAGGTCACAAATCTTGCTTCTGGGATGGAACACTGTGGTATTTCACCCAGTAGATATGGGGGTTTATCAAAATTGGGTTTGTTTTCGAATTCTTTGCGTATCTGTGTGATCTGTGGGAAATATGTATCTCTAATATGGTCATACATTTGGCAGTGTGCACATAGCCTGTCTTCTCTTGAGAGCCAGGTCTGCCTACGGCAGCCTTTCTCAATAGCAAGGCTATGCTCACTGAGTCTGTACATAGTCAAAGCTTTCCTTATGTTTGGGTCAGTCACAGTGGTCAGGTATTCTGCCACTGTGTACTCTCTGTTTAGGGACAAATAGCATTCTAGTTTTCTCTGTTTTTTTGTTAATTCTTTCCAATGTGTCAAGTGATTATCTTTTTGTTTTCTCATGATTTGGTTGGGTCTAATTGTGTTGCTGTCCTGGGGCTCTGTGTGGTCTGTTTGTGTTTGTGAACAGAGCCCCAGGACCAGCTTGCCCCAGGGACTCTTCTCCATGTTCATCTCTCTGTAGGGGATGGCTTTGTTATGGAAGGTTTGGGAATCGCTTCCTTTTAGGTGGCTGCAGAATATAAAGGCTATTATCTGGATGTTGATAATTAGCGGGTATCGGCCTAATTCTGCTCTGCATCCATTATTTGGTGTTCTACGTTGTACACGGAGGATATTTTGCAGAATTCTGCAATGCAGAGTCTCAATTTGGAGTTTGTCCCATTTTGATAATTCTTGGCTGGAGCGGAACCCCAGACCTCACAACCATAAAGGGCAGTGGGTTCGATAACTGATTCAAGTATTTTTAGCCAGATCCTAATTGGTATGTCGAATTTTATGTTCCTTTTGATGGCGTAGAATGCCCTTCTTGCCTTGTCTCTCAGATCGTTCACAGCTTTGTGGAAGTTACCTTTGGCGCTGATGTTTAGGCCAAGGTATGTATAGTTTTTTGCGTGTTCCAGGGCAACGGTGTCTAGATGGAATTTGTATTTGTGGTCCTGGCAACTGGACCTTTTTTGGAACACCATTATTGTTCTCTTACTGAGATTTACTGTCAAGGCCCAGGTCTGACAGAATCTGTGCAGAAGATCTAGGTGCTGCTGAAGGCCCTCCTTGGTTGGGGACAGAAGCACCAGATCATCAGCAAACAATAGACTTCAGATTCTAGTAGGGTGAGGCCGGGTGCTGCAGACTGTTCTAGTGCCCTCGCCAATTAGTAGATATATATGTTGAAGAGGGTGGGGCTTAAGCTGCATCCCTGTCTCACCCCCCCGGCCCTGTGGAAAATAAGTGTTTTTTTGCCAATTTTAACTGCACACTTGTTGTTTGTGTTCATGGATTTTATAATGTTGTATGTTTTTCCCCCCAACACCGCTTTCCATCAATTTGTATAGCAAACCCTCATGCCAAATTGAGTCAAAAGCTTTTTTGAAATCAACAATGCATAAGACTGCCTTTGTTTTGGTTTGTTTGTTTGTCAATTAGGGTGTGCAAAGTGAATACGTGGTCTGTCGTAGGGTAATTTGTTAAAAAGCCAATTTGACATTTGTTCAGTACATTGTTTTCACTGAGGAAGTGTACTATTCTGTAGTTAATAATAATGCAGAGGATTTTCCCAAGGTTGCTGATATCCCATGGTAGTCTCTCTCTCTCTCTCTCTGTCTCTGTCTCTCTCTCTCTCTTTCTCTCTCTCTTTCTCTCTCTCTGTGTGTGTCTCTCTCTCTCTCTGTCTGTCTGTCTCTCTCTGTCTATCTCTCTCTGTCTCTCTCTCTCTCTCTCTCTAATCTCATTCTCCCCAAGTCCCCCTATGTTTTTATATAGTCTCATACCTTTCAGCTGGAATTTGAATTTAGGGAATTAAAATGCTCCTCTGCTCTCCCCTCATCTCCTCTTCTCTCTTCTCCTCTCATCTCTTCTCTCCTCTTCTCTCCTCTCCTCTCCTCTCCTCTCCTCTCCTCTCCTCTCCTCTCCTCTCCTCTTCTCACATCTCCTCTTCTCTCTTCTCTCTTCTCCCCTTCTCTCCTCTCCTCTCCTCTCCTCTCCTCTCCTCTCCTCTCCTCTCCTCTTCTCTTCTCTTCTCTCTTCTCTTCTCTCTTCTCTTCTCTCTTCTCTTCTCTCCTCATCTCCTCTTCTCACATCTCCTCTCGTCTCCTCTACCCTTCACTTCTCTCCTTATCTCTTCTGTCCTCCCCCCTTCTCTTCTCTTCTCTCCTCTCCCCTTCTCTTCTCTCCTCTTATCTTCTCTTCTCTCCTCTCCTCTCATCTCCTCTCCTCTGTTCCCCTCTTCTCTCCTCTCCTCTTCTCTTCTCTCCTCTCCTCTGTTCCCCTCTTCTCTCCTCTACCCTTCACTTCTCTCCTTATCTCTTCTGTCCTCTCCCCTTCTCTTCTCTTCTCTCCTCTCATCTTCTCTCAACTCCTCTTCTCTTCTCTTCTCTGCTCTCCCCTCCTTTTCTCTCATCTCCGCTTCTATCCCCTCCCTTCCTCTCCTCTCGTCTCCTCCTCTGAGTTTAAAAAGCAGATCATGTACAGACAGCTCATAGTAAATTGTGCAGTCATCTTTTCCCATTTTGGCTTTCAATCTGCTTTGTGCACGATGCACCATACTAAAGAGGCTACTCTGTTTGAGCAAGATAAAAAGAAAATGTTTAAGCCCCAGTCATTTTCAATATAGGAATGCATAATACACATCATTTGCATGTTAAATATTGTATAAGACAGACCACTTGTTTAATGTTCAATCAACCTAAGACAGAAACACACATATTATAATTATTATTATTATGATATTATGGCTGATGATCTCTAAATACAAATAGGCAGATGACTTTTTTTTAATGTTATATATTTTTTGTGCATCTCTAGCCCCATTTACAAACTGGTTCCAACATGGATTTTTAGACAATTAAAAAATAAAGTATTGTGAACTGATTTTGATCAGATCAGGATGACGGACGCATGTAAGCGGCAGGTATAAACAGATTTTCTACTGATGGGTTTATACAATGCAAAACTCGTCATACCGGCTGTATTTCTTACTGCTTCAACGGCCAATAGCTCAGAGACACATGAAAACATGAAATGACCCCCGGGAAATGATAAAACATTTTTCAGAGATGAACAAAAATTATACAACATAAAAAATGGTTGAAACTTTCCTTTAACATGTTGTTTCGTGCGAGTGTAATTATTAATCAAATGAATGTGTGATGAATTGGATTACAAAGTAAACAAAGACTGAGATCCATGAACTAATAATACAGGTAGATAGCAATAAAAACGATACTACAGAGATACAAAATAAGTTAGAGGAAAAACAAAAATAACTTGAGGAACTTATTCAAGAACGATCTAATGTAATCTATTACAAAAATAAAGCAAACTGGATGGAATATGGAGAAAAATGCACAAAATTCTTCCTGAATCCCCAATACAGGAACGCAAACAAAAATTATTTGCAGAAATTCGTTACTGAAGACGGAGTCATCTATGATTCTCCGAATGATATTTTAAAAGAGGAAGCTAATTATTTTAGGCAGATGTTCTCTTTTCCGTCTCATCCTTTCCCACTGAATGAAGATTACGGTAAGGAATTCTTTCCAAATAATATAAAAAATGGAAAATTAACAAATGTCAGTGCGTAGGCCAAATTCCAGAGGAATAACTTTTTGAGGCTATTAAATCCTACCAGTCTGGAAAAACCCCAGGGTATTTTTTGATATACTAAAAGCTCCATTGTTAGGTTGTTTTAACTACTCCTATAGAAATGGTAGTCTGTCAGGTAGTCAGCAGGAAGGTCTGATTTCTCTATTATTAAAACAAGACCCAGATGGCAAATATAAAGACCCAGTCTATCTAAAAAACTGTAGGCCCCTTACACTTCAATGTTGTGATGCAAAAATACTAGCAAAATGCATAGCACTCAGAATTTAAAGGGTTTTACCAGGTATTGTTCATCCTGATCAGACAGGTTTTTTTACATGGACGATACATTGGAGATAATATACGACAACTACTAGAAATAATAGAACATCATGAAAAACATATAAGAAGACAGGAATGGTATTTATAGCGGATTTTGAAAAGGCATTTGACAAAGTAAGACTGGGTTTTATTTATAAAAGGATTTTTTTCTATTTTGGTAATTCTCTTATAAAATGGGTAAAAATAATGTATAACAACCCCAGGTGTAAAATAGCAAATAACAGCTACTTCTCAGAGAGTTTTGAATTGTCAAGAGGAGTTAAACAAGGGTGTCCGCTGTCACCATATCTATTTGTTATGGCCATCGAAATGCTAGCTATTAAAATCAGATCCAATAACAACATTAGAGGATTAGAAATCCAAGGCTTAAAAACAAAGGTGTCCATGTATGCCGATGACTCAAGTTTAATGTTAGGTCCGCAAGCTAGATCCCTGCAATGTCTCATTAAAGATCTAGATAACTTTTCTGTACTCTCTGGACTAAAACCTAATTACGATAAGTGTACAATATTACGTATTGGATCCTTAAAAAATACTACTTTTACATTACCTTGCAGCTTACCTATAAAATGGGCTGATGGTGAAGTAGACATACTCGGTATTCATATCACAAAATATATAAATAAGCTCTCCACAATGAATTTCAATAGAAAACTTCTAAAAATAGACAAGATCCTGCAACCATGGAGAGGTAAATACCTGTCTATTTATGGGAAAATTGCCCTGATTAAGTCCTTAGTCATATCTCAGTTTACTCACTTACATATGGCTCTGCCTACTCCTGATGATTTGTTTTCAAATCAAATGAGCAAAAAATATTTCGCTTTATCTGGGACGCTAAACCAGACATAATAAAATGAGCCTATCTATATAAGGAATATGAATTGGGTGGGTTGAGATTATTAAATATAAAAGCACTAAACCCCTCTCTAAAAGCTTCACTCATTCAAAAGTTCTATTTGAACCCTAAATGGTTCTCAAGTAGATTAATAAGAAAAGCTCATCCATTGTTTAAAAATTGCCTTTTTGCCTTTGTGCAGATTGCCATGTCTCACTTTCGATTAATTGAAAATGATACTTTTTTCAAAGTATCTGTCTTTTTCAAACAAGCACTGCAGAGCTGGCTACAATTTCAATTTCATTCCCCTGAAAAGATATAACAAATATTACAACAAATATTATGGCTGAACTCAAATGTGCTGGTCGATGTGTTTACGGACATATTCAATCAATCCTTATCACAGTCTGCTGTTCCCACATGCTTCAAGAGGGCCACCATTGTTCCTGTTCCCAAGAAAGCTAAGGTAACTGAACTAAATTACTACCGCTCCGTAGCACTCACTTCCGTCATCATGAAGTGCTTTGAGAGAGACTAGTCAAGGACCATATCACCTCCACCCTACCTGACACCCTAGACCCACTCCAATTTGCTTACCGCCCCAATAGGTCCACAGACGACGCAAACGCAATCACACTGCACACTGCCCTAACCCATCTGTACAAGAGGAATACCTATGTAAGAATGCTGTTCATCGACTACAGCTCTGCATTTAACACCATAGTACCCTACAAACTCATCATTAAGCTCGAGACCCTGGGTCTCGACCCCGCCCTGTGCAACTGGGTCCTGGACTTCCTGACCGTCCGCCCCCAGGTGGTGAGGGTAGGTAACAACATCTCCACCCCGCTGATCCTCAAAACTGGGGCCCCACAAGGGTGCGTTCTCAGCCCTCTCCTGTACTCCCTGTTCACCCATGACTGCGTGGCCATGCAAGCCTCCAACTCAATCATCAAGTTTGCAGACGACACTACATTGGTAGGCTTGATTACCAACAACGACGAGACGGCCTACAGGGAGGGGGGTGAGGGCCCTCAGAGTGTGGTGTCAGGAAAATAACCTCACACTCAATGTCAACAAAACAAAGGAGATGATCGTGGACTTGAGGGAGCAGCCCCCTATCCACATCGACGGGACAGTAGTGGAAAAGATGGAAAGTTTTCAGTTCCTCAGCGTCCACATCACGGACAAACTGAAATGGTCCACCTACACAGACAGCGTGGTGAAGAAGGCGCAGCAGCACCTCTTCAACCTCAGGAGGCTGAAGAAATTCGGCTTGTCACCAAAAACACTCACAAACTTTTACAGATGCACAATCGAGAGCATCCTGTGGGGCTGTATCACCGCCTGGTACGGCAACTGCTCGGCCCACAACCGTAAGGCTCTCCAGAGGGTAGTGAGGTCTGCACAACGCATCACCGGGGGCAAACTACCTGCCCACCAGGACACCTACACCACCCGATGTCACAGGAAGGCCAAAAAGATCATCAAGGACAACAACCACCTGAGCCACTGCCTGTTCACCCTGCTATCATCCAGAAGGCGAGGTCAGTACAGGTGCATCAAAGCGGGGACCGAGAGACTGAAAAACAGCTTCTGTCTCAAGGCCATCAGACTGTTAAACAGCCATCACTAACATTGAGTGGCTGCTGCCAACATACTGACTCAACTCTAGCCACTTTAATAATGGAAAAATTGATGTAATAAATGTATCACTAGCCACTTTAAACAATGCCACTTTATATAATGTTTACATACCCTACATTACTCATCATGTATATATTGTACTCTATTCCATCTACTGCATTTTGCCTATGCCGTTCGGCCATCATTCATTCATATATTTTTATGTACATATTCTTATTCATTCCTTTACACTTGTGTGTATAAGGTAGTTGTTGTGAAGTTGTTAGATTACTTGTTAGGTATTACTGCACGGTCGGAACTAGAAGCACAAGCAATTTGCTACACTCGCATTAACATCTGCTAACCATGTGTATGTGTGTGACAAATAAAATTTGATTTGATAAAATACCTGTATTTATGGGAAAGATGTTTGAAAAGGGTATTTTGTTCTTAAATGATATTGTAAATTGTAATGGAAGAGTTATGTCCTTCAAGGAGTTATCAGAATTGTACGGGAAGGTCTGCTCAATCCAAGAGTACAACCAATTGATTACAGCATTGCCCCAAAAATGGAGGAGGTGGGTGGCAGCGGGCGGAGGTAAGGAACTGGTCTGTCTGCCCAGTATAAAGGAGCAAAACTATCAGAGGAATAAAAATAGCATACATAGGAAAGTATAGCAGTTTCATTTGAGGACCAGGATGTTGACAACTGTGCCATACAGATCGCAAAATAGTTGGAAGAGATTTCTGATGTACTGATTCCATGGTACAGGGTGTTTGAGTTGATATATAAAACAACGCAAGATTCAAGACTTTGTGCTTTTCAGCTAAAATTATTATATAGAATTCTTGCCAACAAAATTTGGAATTTTTGGGGCATAAAATCATCGAAGCTCTGCAGATTTTGTTGTGAGGATACAGAATCAATAGTCCATTTATTTTGGTATTGCCCTCAGGTAGCCTGTTTCTGGTCTCAGGTTCAGGAATGGCTGAAAATGCATAGCATTGATCTAAAATTGACCCTAGAAATAGTACTGGTAGGAGATCTGGAGAGACCAGGTCAGTCAATTACTAATATACTAGTACTCTTAGTAAAAGTATTTATCTTCAACACACAATCTGTAGATTCTATTCAATTAGAAAGATTGAAATAGTACGTTAAACATCATAGCATAGTTGAAAGATATGTGTTGCGTAGAAACACGAAGTGGGTGGCCAGCAGAGATAGATGGGATGGGCTGAGGGAAGCTGAGGGTTGGGATGGGTTGAAACAGGAAGTGGGAGGCCAGCAGAGATAGATGGGATGGGCTGAGGGAAGCTGAGGGTTGGGATGGGTTGAAACAGGAAGTGGGTGGCCAGCAGAGATAGATGGGATGGGCTGAGGGAAGCTGAGGGTTGGGATGGGTTGAAACAGGAAGTGGGTGGCCAGCAGAGATAGATGGGATGGGCTGAGGGAAGCTGAGGGTTGGGATGGGTTGAAACAGGAAGTGGGTGGCCAGCAGAGATAGATGGGATGGGCTGAGGGAAGCTGAGGGTTGGTATGGGTTGAAACAGGAAGTGGGTGGCCAGCAGAGACAGATGGGATGGGCTGAGGGAAGCTGAGGGTTGGTATGTGGAATTGGAGACAAGTGGGAGTGGAGTTGCTGTGTGAGAGAGAGAATGATTGTCAAAAGATAAAGGAGAAAAAAAAGTCTAAAAAATAACATAATAAAAGTAAATTTCAATGACACTAAGTGGCAGTGTTTTTAGAACTAATGCCGGTTTGCCTGAGGCTGATGCCGTGCAGGTGTTTGTACACATGCATATACACACATTCTCATTCAAATAAACGCATACAAGAACACACACATACATGTAATAGTGCCAGACATGCACACAAACATATAAAGTTGGCATTGCTGTTATGATTTCAGTTGTCCTTGATGTCCTTTGTTGTAAATTTATTATTTAAAAAAAATAACAAATGTCATTGTTGTTTGCTGTTTTCTTCTGTCTTTTCCTTTTTTCTCTTTAGTTCATTCTCTTGGTTGTTGGTCCATTAGGGGGGTTCTTGGGGGTGGAGAATGGAATTCATTAAAAAATATATATTATGGGGGGGACTGTGGGAGGGGTCTCGAATGGTTGAAGAACAGCTATTGTGGAACTGTGGGGGGATCTTGGAGGGTTCGGGTTTCACTAGATTGTGATCATGAAAAAGGAAACTATGACATATATTTTATATCACTATCATGCACACGCACCCTCACACATAAGGATGGCTCTGTTGCGGAAAGACTGATACATGTTTGATAGTGTCTTGATGCTGTATTGTTTGTCCTTCATGTTGTAATACTTTAATGTTACCCTTTCCTTGTGTTTTTTGTAATAAATAATAAAAAATACAACAACAAAAAATACAAAACACAACGACTGAAATGATTGGAAGTATTGGAAGCTGTATCATTCGGGCCAGAATATTTCTCTCTCTGTCTCTCTCTTTCTCTGTCTCTCTCTCTATCAATTTCAATTTAATTCCATTTCATTTTAAGGGGCTTTATTGGTATGGGAAACATATGTTTAAATTGCCAAAGCAAGTGAAATAGATAATAAACAAAAGTGAAATAAACAATAAAAAATGTACAGTAAATATTACACTCACAAAAGTTCAAAAAGAATAAAGATATTTCAAATGTTATATTATGTATATATACAGTGTTGCAATGATGTGAAAATAGTAAAAGTACAAAAGGGAAAATAAATAAACATAAATATGGGTTGTATCTACAATGGTGTTTGTTCTTCACTGGTTGCCCTTTTCTTGTGGCAACAGGTCACAAATCTTACTGCTTTGATGGCACACCGTGGTATTTCAAAATTGGGTTTGTTTTCGAATTCTTTGTGTATCTGTGTGATTTGTGGGAAATATGTATCTCTAATATGGTCATACATTTGGCAGGAGGTTAGGAAGTGCAGCTCAGTTTCCACCTCATTTTGTGGGCAGTGTGCAGGTCTGCCTACGGCGGCCTTTCTCAATAGCAAGGCTATGCTCACTGAGTCTGTACATAGTCAAAGCTTTCCTTAAGTTTTGGTCAGCCACAGTGGTCAGGTATTCTGCCACTGTGTACTCTCTGTTTAGGGTCAAATAGCATTCTAGTTTGCTCAGTTTTTTTGTTAATTCTTTCCAATGTGTCAAGTAATTATATATTTATTTTTTCATGATTTGGTTGGGTCTAATTGTGTTGCTGTCCTGGGGCTCTGTGGGGTCTGTTTGTGAACAGAGCCCCAGGACCAGCTTGCTTAGGGGACTCTTCTCCAGGTTTACCTCTCTGTAAGTGATGGCTTTGTTATGGAAGGTTTACAAATCGCTTACTTTCAGGTGGTTGTAGAATTGAATTCCCTTCTTGCCTTGTCTCTCAGCTCGTTCACAGCTTTGTGGAACTTAGGACGAGGTATGTACAGTATAGTGTTCTGATAGAGAGAGTGTGTAATTCCCCTAATAATATATTCAAAACAGACCAATGAAACACACACCAATGACATTACACACCTGTCGTAGAAGAAATTATAATTTAATATGGAGAAGAAAAAAAACATATTTCAACGACACACCCAATTAAACGGCTGGGTGGAGGTGGGCGGGAAATAAATCAACAGTTAAGATCACAGTCAGCTTGGACCAAAAAACAGGAGACGCTAAACCTGGGTGTTGCTGGGCTTGACCCCATGACCCCCCAGTCCCAAGTCTCCTGACCAGCAATGTGCCCACTAGGACAAGCCTCTCTGGATGCTTGTCCAGGGCTCACCCAAAATCCCAGCTCACCCTGGGCACTCCCCCCAGGCCTTCCCCTTAACCTAACCTAACCTAACCTAACCTAACCTAACCTAACCTAATACCAGCCTGCAGTCTCTCCCAAGGTGTAGGCCTTGAGATCTGGAGGTGACTAGAGGAGACATATGGTCTGGAGGTGACTAGAGGAGACATATGGTCTGGAGGTGACTAGAGGAGACATATGGTCTGGAGGTCAGAAGGTGACTAGAGGAGCCATATGGTCTGGAGGTCTGGAGGTGACTAGAGGAGACATATGGTCAGAAGGTGACTAGAGGAGACATATGGTCTGGAGGTGACTAGAGGAGACATATGGTCTGGAGGTGACTAGAGGAGACAGACCATATGTCTCAACTAGTCACCTCCAGACCATATTTCCTGGGGCACTGATCTGAACAACACACTGACATTCAGGGTGAGAAGGAATTTTGGGTGTGGAGAGGTCAGGTAATATCATATGACCTTGGCTCCTGCTAGTTGATTGGTTTATAGTTGGACCAATGAGATAAGACTATGTTGACCCTTTTGACATATTGAGTTAATAAGTTAGTTGTGCTAGTTGTTTTAGTCATCTGAATGCGTTCACTTTCTGTTTCTGCATATAGTACTTTTGCACATATAACACACTGTGGCTGAGGAAAGGCACTACTCCCAATATAAGTGAACCCTGAATCAATGTAGTTCTCATGGTCCAACGTCCCTGTCTGTTGTTCGGTGCTTTCCCTGGTAAGGGGGCAGTAGCTTTTCGGCTGCATCAGATTCACAACTGTCAGTGTCCATGCTAGCTGGGCTAACAACAAATGTAGAATTAATGATGCTAGCACCTGTCGTTGAAAGGTGCAGGTGTAGTACTAGTAGCAGTACTACCAGTAGAGCTGGTATGTGTCTCTATGGACGTGGGCCTTACTTTTTTTAACCATTTATCCATTTTATTGAGCAAACGGAATGAGCAGTAGCTATGTTTGACTACATATTGACTGTTAGAGGAATTCCCACTAGAGAGTAATGGTTAATGTGATTGGATGTTAATTATTTGACTAGGCTACCTGTATTTGACATTGTGTTGTTGTTTTGCTGAACACTAAATGGTTTAGTTTTATTTATGGCAGTGAAACGAGGCTACTCAGGCGAGAAAAAAATGTATAGCCCCGTTGGAAAATATAAATGGACTGTTTGAAAATGTGAAGACATGTTTTATTTTTTTAAATACATTTAAAAAAAAAAAAAAGTGAATCACATTTTTATTTGGCGTAAACCCAACGGTATTGCATGTACCTCTGCTCTAGAATGTTCATGTCTATGTTCTAGAAAGTTCATGTCCGTGTTCCAGAGTGTTCATGTCTATGTTCTAGAATGTTCATATCTATGTTCTAGAATGTTCATGTCTGGTTTCTGGAATGTTCTAGAATGTTCATGTCTGTGTTCTAGAATGTTCATGTCTGGTTTCTGGAATGTTCTAGAATGTTCATATCTATGTCCTAGAATGTTCATGTCTGGTTTCTGGAATGTTCTAAAATGCCTCTATGTGTATCTTTCATGGACACTATATATTTTTTTATCCCGCTGCTCAGCCACTTTACCCCTGATTGTATGCATATAACTACCTCATCTATCACTGATATCGTTATTGATATTGTTCTTGTACATACTGAATATTATTTAATTTATATTGACACTATCTATTTCTGATATTGCTACTATGCAAGTAACCATTTGGCTGTACCGTTTACAGCCTTCCCTGTAGCTCAGTTGGTAGAGCATGGTGTTTGCAACACCAGGGTTGTGGGTTCAATTCCCACGGGGGGCCAGCACAGGAAGAAAAAAAAAAAAAAATGTATGAAATTGTATGAAATGTATGCATTCACTACTGTAAGTCGCTCTGGATAAGAGCGTCTACTAAAATGTAAAATGTAAAATGTACACCTTCCTTAGAGATCCATCCACTGAGCAAGATGTGGCTGGGGGTTTAGAGCATTTCTTTCACAATTTAGACAAGCGTGTCTGGGTAATCGTCATCTAATATTTATAATATATTTTTATCTGCACACTTTCTGTTTACCTGGAATTTTTCATTATTGTAGGCTACTACTTTTACCACTTTTAGTCTTAACCTTTCCTAAACTACTCACTCTGTGTTGCACATGACCTCACATGTGAATCTTTAAAGAGATGGGTGGGGCTAAGGCTTAAGAGGGTGTGAACAATGCTGAATGGCTGTAGACAAAGGAGAGCTCTCCAGTAGGTGTAACAAAACATTCAAAGGCCATTTTCTCAAAATGTAGGTTACAAGTTGATCAACTTTCAAAGCAGAACTAGTTTCCTATTGTTCCTCAAAAATGCAATGTATGAAATACAATTTTCTAGCTCTGCTTCTCTTCTTTTATCCAATGTAAAAAAACACAATTTCAAATGTTGCTACATAAGACCAAATCAAGCTGGTTGGTCACATATGTAAAGAGCTACCTAGTCACTTTGCTCTGGGAGATCTGTAACGCAACACACTGATCTCAGGTCTCCCGGAGCGAAGATGCTACCGAACAACACACTGATCTCAGGTCTCCCGGAGCGAAGATGCTACCGAACAACACACTGATCTCAGGTCTCCCGGAGCGAAGATGCTACCGAACAACACACTGATCTCAGGTCTCCCGGAGCGAAGATGCTACCGAATACAACACACTGATCTCAGGTCTCCCGGAGCGAAGATGCTACCGAACAACACACTGATCTCAGGTCTCCCGGAGCGAAGATGCTACAGAACAACACGCTGATCTCAGGTCTCCCGGAGCGAAGATGCTACCGAACAACACACTGATCTCAGGTCTCCCGGAGCGAAGATGCTACAGAACAACACACTGATCTCAGGTCTCCCGGAGCGAAGATGCTACCGAACAACACATTGATCTCAGGTTTCCCGGAGCGAAGATGCTACCGAACAACACACTGATCTCAGGTCTCCCGGAGCGAAGATGCTACCGAACAACACACTGATCTCAGGTCTCCCAGAGCGAAGATGCTACCGAATACAACACACTGATCTCAGGTCTCCCGGAGCGAAGATGCTACCGAACAACACACTGATCTCAGGTCTCCCGGAGCGAAGATGCTACCGAACAACACACTGATCTCAGGTCTCCCGGAGCGAAGATGCTACCGAACAACACACTGATCTCAGGTCTCCCGGAGCGAAGATGCTACCGAACAACACACTGATCTCAGGTCTCCCGGAGCGAAGATGCTACCGAACAACACACTGATCTCAGGTCTCCCGGAGCGAAGATGCTACCGAACAACACACTGATCTCAGGTCTCCCGGAGCGAAGATGCTACCGAACAACACACTGATCTCAGGTCTCCCGGAGCGAAGATGCTACCGAACAACATACTGACATTCAGGGTGAGAAGGAATTTTGTGTGTGGAGAGGGCAGGTAATATCACATGACATTGGTTACTGTTATTAGATTGGTTTAGAGTTGGGCCAATGAGATAAGACTATGTTGACACTTTTGACATATTGAGTTAATAAGTTAGTTGTGCTAGTTGTTTTAGTCATCTGAATGCGTTCACTTTGTGTTTCTGCATATAGTACTGACAGCTGCCCTGCTCCTTGATGGGGTGTCTAGGAGACTGTAGAGGTTTGGGTTATTAACCCTTCCATATCTGGTATCTGTCTAGGGGACTGTAGAGGTTTGGGTTATTAACCCTTCCATGTCTGGAAGGTGTCTAGGAGACTGTAGAGGTTTGGGTTATTAACCCTTCCATGTCTGGAAGGTGTCTAGGAGACTGTAGAGGTTTGGGTTATTAACCCTTCCATGTCTGGAAGGTGTCTAGGAGACTGTAGAGGTTTGGGTTATTAACCCTTCCATGTCTGGAAGGTGTCTAGGAGACTGTAGAGGTTTGGGTTATTAACCCTTCCATGTCTGGTATCTGTCTAGGAGACTGTAGAGGTTTGGGTTATTAACCCTTCCATGTCTGGAAGGTGTCTAGGGGACTGTAGAGGTTTGGGTTATTAACCCTTCCATGTCTGGTATCTGTCTAGGGGACTGTAGAGGTTTGGGTTACTAACCCTTCCATGTCTGGAAGGTGGAAGCTCTAGCAGTACAGTACTTATACCTATCCTGACCCTTTAGGTCAGCAAACGTGGAAGGGTTAGGACCAAGGGGAAAGGAGCAAATTGGGACCGACTGCATGTGTAATGCCTCTACTACCTCTAATGGCTGTGGAGAGTTTTGGGCCAATACCTCTACTAGATGTGATATCAGCCTTAATAAACAGAGTAGCAGGTCACCAGGCTAGAAACCTGTTTGTCATCCAGTTCTTTAACTACAGCTCCTGTTCAGAGGAGAGAGTGCATTGTGTTTCAGCATCCTCCTATCCTCTCCTCTGTCTGACTGAGCTCCACAGAGAATATAGAGAGGAGAGGGAGAGAGGAGAGGAACAGAGAGGGAGAGAGGAGAGGAACAGAGAGGAACAGAGAGGGAGAGAGGAGGAAGAGAGAGGGAGAGAGGAGGAAGAGAGAGGGAGAGGGGAGGAAGAGATGAGGAAGAGAGGAGGAAGAGAGAGGGAGAGAGGAGGAAGAGAGAGGGAGAGAGGAGGAAGAGAGAGGGAGAGAGGAGGAAGAGAGAGGGAGAGAGGAGGAAGAGAGAGGGAGAGAGGAGAGTTACAGAGAGGGAGAGAGGAGAGTTACAGAGAGGGAGAGAGGAGGAAGAGAGAGGGAGAGGGGAGGAAGAGATGAGGAAGAGAGGAGGAAGAGAGAGGGAGAGAGGAGGAAGAGAGAGGGAGAGAGGAGGAAGAGAGAGGGAGAGAGGAGAGTTACAGAGAGGGAGAGAGGAGAGTTACAGAGAGGGAAAGAGGAGGAAGAGAGAGGGAGAGGGGAGGAAGAGATGAGGAAGAGAGGAGGAAGAGAGAGGGAGAGAGGAGGAAGAGAGAGGGAGAGAGGAGGAAGAGAGAGGGAGAGGGGAGGAAGACAGAGGTTCTGAGACCAGGGGCTCTGTAGAGAATACAGCAAGAGGAGAGG
>NC_042960.1:67291023-67326567 GCF_901001165.1 Salmo trutta
TAAGGAGAGTTCCTATCTAATCAGTTACCTAGAAACCAGGTAAGGAGAGTTCCTAACTAATCAGTGACCTAGACAACCAGGTAAGGAGAGTTCCTATCTAATCAGTTACCTAGACAACCAGGTAAGGAGAGTTCCTATCTAATCAGTGACCTAGACAACCAGGTAAGGAGAGTTCCTAACTAATCAGTGACCTAGACAACCAGGTAAGGAGAGTTCCTAACTAATCAGTGACCTAGACAACCAGGTAAGAAGAGTTCCTAACTAATCAGTTACCTAGACAACCAGGTAAGGAGAGTTCCTATCTAATCAGTGACCTAGACAACCAGGTAAGGAGAGTTCCTATCTAATCAGTGACCTAGACAACCAGGTAAGGAGAGTTCCTATCTAATCAGTGACCTAGACAACCAGGTAAGGAGAGTTCCTATCTAATCAGTTACCTAGACAACCAGGTAAGGAGAGTTCCTATCTAATCAGTTACCTAGACAACCAGGTAAGGAGAGTTCCTATCTAATCTTACCTAGACAAACCAGGTAAGGAGAGTTCCTATCTAATCAGTTACCTAGACAACAGGTAAGGAGAGTTCCTAACTAATCAGTACCTAGACAACCCTGTAAGAAGAGTTCCTATCTAATCAGTTACCTAGACAACCAGGTAAGGAGAGTTCCTATCTAATCAGTTACCTAGACAACCAGGTAAGGAGAGTTCCTAACTAATCAGTGACCTAGACAACCAGGTAAGGAGAGTTCCTATCTAATCAGTTACCTAGACAACCAGGTAAGGAGAGTTCCTATCTAATCAGTGACCTAGACAACCAGGTAAGGAGAGTTCCTAACTAATCAGTGACCTAGACAACCAGGTAAGGAGAGTTCCTAACTAATCAGTGACCTAGACAACCAGGTAAGGAGAGTTCCTAACTAATCAGTTACCTAGACAACCAGGTAAGGAGAGTTCCTATCTAATCAGTGACCTAGACAACCAGGTAAGGAGAGTTCCTATCTAATCAGTTACCTAGACAACCAGGTAAGGAGAGTTCCTATCTAATCAGTGACCTAGACAACCAGGTAAGGAGAGTTCCTATCTAATCAGTTACCTAGACAACCAGGTAAGGAGAGTTCCTATCTAATCAGTTACCTAGACAACCAGGTAAGGAGAGTTCCTATCTAATCAGTTACCTAGACAACCAGGTAAGGAGAGTTCCTATCTAATCAGTTACCTAGACAACCAGGTAAGGAGAGTTCCTAACTAATCAGTTACCTAGACAACCCTGTAAGAAGAGTTCCTATCTAATCAGTTACCTAGACAACCAGGTAAGGAGAGTTCCTATCTAATCAGTTACCTAGACAACCAGGTAAGGAGAGTTCCTATCTAATCAGTGACCTAGACAACCAGGTAAGGAGAGTTCCTAACTAATCAGTGACCTAGACAACCAGGTAAGAAGAGTTCCTAACTAATCAGTGACCTAGACAACCAGGTAAGGAGAGTTCCTAACTAATCAGTGACCTAGACAACCAGGTAAGGAGAGTTCCTAACTAATCAGTGACCTAGACAACCAGGTAAGGAGAGTTCCTAACTAATCAGTGACCTAGACAACCAGGTAAGGAGTTCCTAACTAATCAGTGACCTAGACAACCAGGTAAGGAGAGTTCCTAACTAATCAGTGACCTAGACAACCAGGTAAGGAGTTCCTAACTAATCAGTGACCTAGACAACCAGGTAAGGAGAGTTCCTAACTAATCAGTGACCTAGACAACCTGGTAAGGAGAGTTCCTAACTTATCAGTGACCTAGACAACCAGGTAAGGAGTTCCTAACTAATCAGTGACCTAGACAACCAGGTAAGGAGAGTTCCTATCTAATCAGTTACCTAGACAACCAGGTAAGGAGATGCTGGACTCAGTCTTCCAGGTAGTGAGTTTGACACCGCTGGGTTGAAGGTGGTCTGTCTTCTAAACCTTTTTCTCCTCTGACTAGTTATCTGTGTTCTCTCATATAATCTCTTTGTGTTCTGCTGTCTCTCTGTGTTCTCTCATATAATCTCTTTGTTTTCTGCTGTCTCTCTGTGTTCTCTCATATAATCTCTCTGTTTTCTGCTGTCTCTCTGTGTTCTCTCATATAATCTCTCTGTTTTCTGCTGTCTCTCTGTGTTCTCTCATATAATCTCTCTGTTTTCTGCTGTCTCTCTGTGTTCTCTCATATAATCTCTCTGTTTTCTGCTGTCTCTCTGTGTTCTCTCATATAATCTCTCTGTTTTCTGCTGTCTCTCTGTGTTCTCTCATATAATCTCTCTGTTTTCTGCTGTCTCTCTGTGTTCTCTCATATAATCGCTCTGTTTTCTGCTGTCTCCTTTTTTCTTCCTGTTCTCTCTCTTTTATAATTTTATAAACCTCCTATGACCTCCTATGACCTCATATGACCTCCCATAACCTCCTATGACGATCTATGACCTATGACATCATATGACTTATCTATGACCTCGTATGACCTGTCTATGACCCCTTATGACCTATCTATGACCTTTCTTTCTTCTCTTTCTCTATTCCCTCACTCCATGTCTCCTCGATTCCTTCCTTCCCTCTGCCCCGCGTCTCTCTCCTCCTCTTTCGCTCCGTCTCTCTCTCTCTCTCTCTCTCTGTTTGTCTGTTTTCCGGCTGGCCAGCGAAGGGAAGATGGTGGTTCTTTCTTTGGCTATTGGTTTGGCAGAGCAAGATGACTTTGCCAATATCCCTGATCCAATCACCTCCATGCAGGAAGCTCCAACAGCCAATCAGGAAGCACTTCCTCCTCCTGACAAGAGGTACCAGTCACAGTGTGAGAGAGGTGTGTGTTTGTGTGTGTGTGTGTGTGTGTGTGTGTGTGTGTGTGTGTGTGTGTGTGTGTGTGTGTGTGTGTGTGTGTGTGTGTGTGTGTGTATGTGTATGTGTGAGATGTGGTGAGAGAGAGCTGTGTGTATGTGTGTGTGTGTGTGTGTTTGTGTGCGTGTGTGTGCGTGTGCGTGTGAGAGAGAGAGAGAGAGATAATGGGGGTAGAAAATGAAACTTTGGAGTGTGTGAGAGTGATATGTGGTTTTGGTAGGTATAGTCAGTACAGTGACGTGTGTGTTGAGTGAGAAACGGACGGACAGGAAGCAGAACGGTGTGAAGGGTTTGGGTGAGAGTCTATGACTAGTTAGTAGCAACCTGTTGTCTACTGTTGTGTCACCTGTAAAAGAAGATGTGTTAGGATGATGATAGACCTACCTGTAGACCTCATCCAGAGAGATAATTATATGATCCTATAAGGATGACGGTAGACCTACCTGTAGACCTCATCCAGAGAGATAATTCAATGATCCTATAAGGATGACGGTAGACCTACCTGTAGACCTCATCCAGAGAGATAATTCAATGATCCTATAAGGATGACGATAGACCTACCTGTAGACCTCATCCAGAGAGATAATTATATAATCCTATAAGAATGACAGTAGACCTACCTGTAGACCTCATCCAGAGAGATAATTATATAATCCTATAAGGATGACGGTAGGCCTACCTCATCCAGAGAGATAATTATATGATCCTATAAGGATGACGGTAGGCCTACCTCATCCAGAGAGATAATTATGGATGTGGAGGTCCTGGGCTGTCGTGGTTACATGTGGGCTGCTGTTGTGTGGCCAGTTGGACGTACTGACAAATTCTCTAAAACAACTTTGGAGGCGGCTTATGGTAGAGAAATGAACATTCAATTATCTGGCAACAGCTCTTGTGGACATTCCTGCAGTCAGAATGCCAATTGCACGCTCCCTCAAAACTGTGTGACAAATGTGACGAAACTGCACATTTTAGAGTGGCCTTTTATTGTCCTCAGCACAAGGTGCACCTGAGTAATGATGTTTAATCAGCTTCATGATATGCCATACCTGTCAAGTGTATGGACTACCTTGGCCAAGGAGAAATGCTTACTAACAGGAATGTAAACAAATTTGTGCAGAACATTTGAGAGAAACAAGCTTTTTGTGCGTATGTAAAATATCTGGGATCTTTTGGGACCAACACTTTACATGTTGCGTTTATATTTTTGTTCGGTATAGTTGTTTCAACTAATTATTATTATTAAGTAACTGAATCCACACTATTTTCTATCCCCCCAAAAAAATTGTTGACCAAACTTAGCTCCAACTTGAGAAAACATACGCAAAAATTCATTCAACACAAAATGATGTGTTTGCTCAACTTGTCTCATATATTCATTCAACTACTACATTTTATTTGGGCATATTACCTAAAAAAAAGGTTTTAGAATTACTTACACACACACAGTGCTTTTAACATACAATGTTTTCAACATATCTGACATGCATTGACATGATTACATTGTGAATGTTCATTTATACAGTAATTATTATTCAACATGTCACAACTTCTTGGTTCATGACATTCCAATCTTCCTGTTATGCTACAATGTCTTTGTCAATAATTTCTTTTTTAATATTCTCTCATCATTGATTTGATTTATTTCAGTAATTTTAGGTTTTTCTGTATAGTTTTCTAATGTTGTTAGGGCATATTACTCTGTTTTGATGTTACACCTTAATCATTATGATAAAAATAATAGTTTTTCTTGAGTGTACTTTTAACAGAGCTGAGATTTAGTAAAACAGTTAAAAGCCCAGATAAGGACATGTTGAATTTTAATTACTGTATACATGCACATTGTCAACGTGTGTCGACTTTGTCAGTTGAAATCGTTGTATGTTAAAAGCTCTGTGTGTGTGCAACTACTTCCACAGTCTATTTCAGTGAATTAGCCCAGATAATAATGTATAGTTGAAGTAAAAGTTGAGCAAACACATCATTTTAAATTGAAAGTTTGGAGCTAAGTTTGGCCCAACATTTATTTTTTTTCAATTAACACCTGGACCGAAAAGTTGAGTAAACAAAAACAAACACTGTGGAAACAGTTACTTAATAATAATTGGTTGAAACAACTCGATTTTTTTTGACAGTGTAGAGGTGTTGTTTGTTTGGCATTGTATATATGCTGTGACGTTGTGAGACCACAGCAAGGCATTGAGATGACTCATAGATCAGGCAGACAAGGAGAACCCAGCAAGGCAATGAGATGACTGATAGAACAGGTAGTCAAGGAGAACCCAGCAAGGCAATGAGATGACTGGTAGAACAGGTAATCAAGGATACCCCAGCAAGACAATGAGATGACTGGTAGAACAGGTAGTCAAGGAGAACCCAGCAAGAAAATGAGATGACTGATAGAACAGGAGGTCAAGGTGAAAATAGGAAGAGAAGCCCAAAATAGGTTCGTCGTAAAAGCAGTAGTAAAGAGGATAAAGCAGTAGTAATAATAAAGCAGTAGTAAAGAGGATAAAGCAGTAGTAATAATAAAGCAGTAGTAATAATAAAGCAGTAGTAATAATAAAGCAGTAGGAAAGAGGATAAAGCAGTAGTAAAGAGGATAAAGCAGTAGTAATAATAAAGCAGTAGTAATAATAAAGCAGTAGGAAAGAGGATAAAGCAGTAGTAAAGAGGATAAAGCAGTAGTAATAATAAAGCAGTAGTAATAATAAAGCAGTAGTAATAATAAAGCAGTAGTAAAGAGGATAAAGCAGTAGTAATAATAAAGCAGTAGTAATAATAAAGCAGTAGTAAAGAGGATAAAGCAGTAGTAAAGAGGATAAAGCAGTAGTAATAATAAAGCAGTAGTAATAATAAAGCAGTAGTAATAATAAAGCAGTAGTAAAGAGGATAAAGCAGTAGTAAAGAGGATAAAGCAGTAGTAATAATAAAGCAGTAGTAATAATAAAGCAGTAGTAATAATAAAGCAGTAGTAAAGAGGATAAAGCAGCAGTAAAGAGGATAAAGCAGTAGTAATAATAAAGCAGTAGTAAAAAGGATAAAGCAGTAGTAATAATAAAGCAGTAGTAATAATAAAGCAGTAGGAAAGAGGATAAAGCAGTAGTAAAGAGGATAAAGCAGTAGTAATAATAAAGCAGTAGTAATAATAAAGCAGTAGTAATAATAAAGCAGTAGTAAAGAGGATAAAGCAGTAGTAAAGAGGATAAAGCAGTAGTAATAATAAAGCAGTAGTAATAATAAAACAGTAGTAAAGAGGATAAAGCAGTAGTAATAATAAAGCAGTAGTAAAGAGGATAAAGCAGTAGTAAAGAGGATAAAGCAGTAGTAATAATAAAGCAGTAGTAACGAGGATAAAGCAGTAGTAACGAGGATAAAGCAGTAGTAATAATAAAGCAGTAGTAATAATAAAGCAGTAGTCAAGAGGATAAAGCAGTAGTAACGAGGATAAAGCAGTAGTAATAATAAAGCAGTAGTAATAATAAAGCAGTAGTAAAGAGGATAAAGCAGTAGTAATAATAAAGCAGTAGTAAAGAGGATAAATCAGTAGTAAAGAGGATAAAGCAGTAGTAATAATAAAGCAGTAGTAATAATAAAGCAGTAGTAAAGAGGATAAAACAGTAGTAAAGAGGATAAAGCAGTAGTAATAATAAAGCAGTAGTAATAATAAAGCAGTAGTAATAATAAAGCAGTAGTAAAGAGGATAAAGCAGCAGTAAAGAGGATAAAGCAGTAGTAAAGTGGATAAAGTAGTAGTAAAGAGGATAAAGCAGTAGTGATAATAAAGCAGTAGTAATAATAAAGCAGTAGTAAAGAGGATAAAGCAGTAGTAAAGAGGATAAAGCAGTAGTAATAATAAAGCAGTAGTAATAATAAAGCAGTAGTAATAATAAAGCAGTAGTAAAGAGGATAAAGCAGTAGTAAAGAGGATAAAGCAGTAGTAAAGAGGATAAAGCAGTAGTAAAGAGCAGCATTGAGAGTCCATAAGAGAGTCTGCATAAGAGAGTCTGCATAAGAGGCATCTGCTAAGTGACTCACATGAAATCCTACATTAGTATTCTGCTATCATCCTACATTAGTATTCTGTTATCATCCTACATTAGTTTTTCTCTCTTTCTTCTCTCTTCTATTGTTGACTTCCTCTCCCCCTTGACATTTACAGAGCCTTCAGAAAGTGTGAACACCCCTTGACTTTTTCCACATTGAATTCCGTTTTTTTTTGTCACTGGTCTACACACAATACCCCATAATGTCAAAGTGGAATTATGTTAAGTCAATAAGTATTCAACTCCTTTGTTATGGCAAGCCGAAATAAGTTAGCAAGGCTATGCTCACTGAGTCTGTACAAAGTCAAAGCTTTCCTTAAGTTTGGGTCAGTCACAGTGGTCAGGTATTCTGCCACTGTGTACTCTGTTTTGGGCCAAATAGCATTCTAGTTTGCTAGAATGCTAGCAAACTAGAATGCTTTTGCTATTGTTTTTCTTGATTCTTTCCAATGTGTCAGTTAATTACCTTCTTGTTTTCTCATGATTTGGTTGTGTTTAATTGTGCTGCTGTCCTGAGGCTCTGTGGGGTCTGTTTGTGTTTGTGAACAGAGCCCCAGGACCAGTTTGCCTAGGGGACTCTTCTTCAGGTTAATCTCTCTATAGGTGATGGCTTTGTTATAGAAGGTTTGGGAATCACTTCCTTTTAGGTGGTTGTAGAATTTAACGGCTCTTTTCTGGATTTTGATAATTTAGCGGGTATCGGCGTAATTCTGCTCTGCATCCATTATTTGGTGTTCTACGTTGTACACAGAGGATATTTCGCAGAATTCTGCATGCAGAGTCTCAATTTGGTGTTTGTCCCATTTTGTGAATTCTTGGTTGGTGACCTCACAACCATAAAGGGCAATAGGTTATATAACTGATTTAAGTATTTTTAGCCAGATCCTAATTGGTATGTCAAATTTTATGTTCCTTTTTATGGCACAGAAGGCCCTTCTTGCCTTGTCTCTCAGATCGTTCACAGTTTTGTGGAAGTTACCTGTGGTGCTGATGTTTAGGCCGAGATATGTATAGTTTTTTGTGTGCTCTAGGGTAACGGTGTCTAGATTAAATTTGTATTTGTGGTCCTGGCAACTGGACCTGTTTTGGAACACCATTATTTATGTCTTACTGAGGTTTACTGTCAGGGCCCAGGTCTGACAGAATCTGTGCAGAAGATCTAGGAGCTGCTGTAGGCCCTCCTTGGTTGGGGACAGAAGCACCAGATCATCAGCAAATAGTAGACATTTGACCCCAGATTCTAGTAGGGTGAGGCCGGGTGCTGCAGACTGTTCTAGTGCCTCGCAAATTCGTTGATATATATGTTGAAGAGGGTGGGGCTTAACCTGCATCCCTGTCTCACCCCACGGCCCTGTGGAAAGAAATGTGTGTGTTTTTTTTGCCAATTTTAACCTCACACTTGTTGTTTGTGTACATAGATTTTATAATGTATGTTTTTCCTGTAACACCACGTTCCATCAATTTGTATAGCAGACCCTCATGTCAAATTGAGTCAAAAGCTTTTTTGAAATCAACAAAGCATGAGAAGACTTTGCCTTTGTTTTGGTTTGTTTGTTTGTCAATTAGGGTGTGCAGGGTGAATACGTGGTCTGACGTACGGTAATTTGGTAAAAAAGCCAATTTGACATTTGCTCAGTACATTGTTTTAGCTGAGGAAATGTATGAGTCTGCTGTTAATGATAATGCAGAGGATTTACCCTTGGTTGCTGTTGACTCATGTCCCACGGTAGTTATTGGGGTCAAATTTGTCTCCACTTTTGTGGATTTAGATGATCAGTCCTTGGTTCCAAATATTGGGGAAGATGCCAGACCTAAGGATTATGTTAAAGTATAGCCAATCTCTTTCTCTCCATCACTCCACAGAGAGTTACACAGTGAGTCTTCTCATTATTCAGGAACATAGTCACTTATGTAAACACACTGAACTACGTTGAACCACACTGCTATAAATAGGCTTTTTCGTTCCTCGGCAGACAACTCACACACCAAAGAGAAGCAGCCCAAATATCGAAATATCTCGGAGGATTTCCAGACATCCAAGAGTTTCTTGGCTGTCTGCTTTTTATCTGTTATATAGATAAAAGCATCCCCCACACCCAAATGGTAATTCAGGTAATTTTTGTGACTTGTCTTCGGTAGCTCATTTAGTCTAGCGTCTTTTCTATTCAAAATAAATATATGTGTTACTCATTAGGACTGACAACTAAGGTACAGAGAGTTGACCACTCTCTGTACCGTGATAGAACACTGTGATGTCATATGGACACAGCACATACACACTCCATCTTCCTGCTGTCAGCTGACTGAGTCAGAGCCAGAGTGTAGTCACGTGTTTGGCTCTCTGCTAAATACACACACACACATACACACACACACACAGGCATACACACTTGCACACGCACATACACACACAGTTTCCCCTGGAGACTAATTAGGCCATTTCAATTTGTTGACAAATTGGAGATAGTTAAGCTAATGGCGCCACACTTTGAAAGGAAAATGGAGATTGAGGATCACGAATTAAGATTCCCTGTTATTCCTTGTCAAACCCAGTTATTTTTTAACCCATTCTGTTATAGCATGAACCTGAGGTGAACCTGACACATACAGAACTTGACCACTTGTGTTTATATAACAAGATCTTGGTTCACTAACAGGAAAGTTTAACTTACTATAAATGAGATATGTGGTTGTCGTACCTTAAGATTAATGCAATAACTGTAAATCACTCTGGATAAGAGCGTTTAGTAAATGGCTAAAATCTGAAATGTAACAGCTAGCTAACCTGCAGAGGTGGTTTTCCAGACACAGATTAACTCCTGTACTAAAGCCTACTCCTGTGCTAAAAAGCACTTTCGTTTGAGATACTCCATAGAGCATGCTTTTTATTTCTGGACTTGGCTTAATCGCTGTTTGGGAAACCAGCCTTAAAGAAGTTATATTTTTTTTTACAACCAAATCTAAATTTGTTATGTAAATGGTATGTTGTAGAAAGGTCCAGACACTTATTTAGGAAGAAAAAAGATTAACAGATCTTATAAAAACACCCAAATACGTCCTTTTAGAAACAGAAACGCTCTCAGTATATCGATGCAGGTCTTTAGATGTTGTACACATAAAATTGTGTCTTTCCAAACTTCGTAACGTTATATTCCATTTTGTGCTTCTCGAGCCGTTTCCCCTATCCAGCTGTTCCATTCTCTGTGTAGCTGCCAAAATAAAGGAAACACCAACATTAAGTGTCTTAATAGGGCGTCGGGCCACCAACCGCCAGAACAGCTTCAATGCACCATGACATAGATTCTAGTGTCTGGAACTTCCTGTGTGGAAGCGCCTGCTTTTCAATATACTTTGTATCCCTTATTTACTCAAGTGTTTCCTTTATTTTGTCAGTTACCTGTAGACAGGACCCAGAAGTATCGCTCAAGTCGTAACAAAAAGACACATAATATTGTGGATAATAACTTTGCATCACTATGCTGTGGGCTTTCCATTTCTAAAAGTACGTATTTGGGTATTTCTTTTGTTGATTCGTTTGTTCTGGGGTTTTTTTTAAAAGTGAAATTGTAACAGAAGTGTCTGGACCCTTCTATAACATGCCATTGACATCATAAAATAGAGATTTTCAAAGATTTTTTGAAGCAGTCTACAATCTGGATATGTGTCAAACTCTTAGTTTCTCAGACCCAGATGAAGCTTTTTAGCCCAGGACTAGGTTTAGTCTGTGTCCGGGAAACTGTCTCGTAGTGTCTGGTTTAAGTACAAAGATGTCTTGTGTACTCTTGTGTACTCTTCCCCTCCCTCTGTCGGTCTCTATGGTTTCATTAAAGAGAACACCAAACCCAGCCAGTTGTGTCTGTCACACACACACACACACACACACACATACACACACATACACACACACACACACACACACACACACACACACACACACACACACACACACACACACACACACACACACACACACACACACACACACACACACACACACACACACACACACACACACACACACACACACACACACCACACACACACACACACACACGGGGTTGGGTAGGTTACTTTCTAAATGTAATCCATTGAAGTTAGTTACCTGTCCAAAATTGTAATCAGTAACATACATTTTGGATTACCCCCCAACTCAGTAATGGTATTCAATTACTTCCCCCTTAGGAATAGCAGGTTGCCATTTATTGTCATGAATGTTGTTCTGGAGGCAGCTCTGCAGAATGGTCACTAACTGGCACAGTCACAAAGTCATACAATCAGATGTTAAACCTAACCCTAACCTTAACCATACTGCTAACCCTAATGCCTAACCTTAACCATACTGCTAACCCTAATGCCTAACCCTGACCTTAACCATACTGCTAACCCTAATGCCTAACCTTAACCATACTGCTAACCCTGATGCCTAACCCTAACCTTAACCATACTGCTAACCCTAATGCCTAATCCTAACCTTAAATTCAAAAAGCAAATGTTTGTTTTCCTTAATTTTTACAAAATAGCCAATTTTGCAGCTGGCCCATCTAGGGAAAATTGCTCATTTCTGACTCAAGGACAAGACTCATCCCAATTACCGCCAACCTGCTTAAGAGGCATTAGAAAAAGCCCAAAATAAATAGAACCAACTGAACAGCATCTTGCAGGATTTTCTAACCCATTGCTTTCCACTACAGATAATAATACGATTAGGCTTTACTGTAAGATATTGTATATCTTCAAATAAAAAACTGTGTCTAATGTCTGATTTCCAGTCATTCCAATTAAAGTAATACCCCTTGATCTTAAAGAATATGACTTGGAAATATGGAAATATACCTGTAGATTAGCAAAATAGTTTGATGTATTTGTTTATGTTTTATTGTTTTCATAACCCTTAAGCTAAGGACTAATTAGCCTATTCTGTTATTTATGATTTTGTTGTCATAGAGGACTGATTGGGCTCATTACTTCAAGATGACTGTTAACATGGACAAGTACCAATAGTCCAGCTATGCCCTCCGTAAGGCAATCAAACAGGAAAAAACATCAGAGACAAAATGGAGTTGCAATTCAACAGCTCAGACACAAGGTGTATTTTGGCAGGGACTCCAGACAATCACAGATTATAAAGGGAAAACAAGCCACGTGGGGGACACTAATGCCTTTATCCCGGACAAGCTAAACACCTTCTTCACCCACTTGGGGTTAACACAGTGAACTGTGTGAGCTCTCGTTCTCCGTAACCAACATGAATAAGACATTTAACCATGTTAACCCTCGCAAGGCTGCCAGACGGCATCCTAAACCTTGTCCTCAGAGCATATGCAGACCCTGCTGGCTGGAGTGTTTACGGACATATTCAATCTCTCCCTATCCTAATCTGATGTCTCCCCACTTGTGTTTACGCTCCTCTCTTGTCTGCTGGTTTTCACTCCGCTCTTGTACTTTGATTGATTAATTAAGGTGACTAATTAGTTAGGAACTCCCTTCACCTGGTTGTCTAGGTAACTGAAAGGGAAAAATAAAAACCTGCAGACACTAAGCTCCTGCTATACCTGTTGGAGACACCTGCTACATGGAATGAGTCTTACCCCCTAGAAACACTACAATTGGCTTACCGCCCCAACAGATCCATGAACGACGCAATCGCCATCTCATCTGGACAAGAGGAAAACCTAATGTAAGAATGTTGTTCATTGACTGCAGCTCAGCATTCTACACCATAATGCCCTCTAAGCTCATCATTAAGTTCGGGGCCCTGGGTCTGAACCCCTCCCTGTGCAACTGGGTCCTGGGCTTCCTGATGGGCCGCCCCCAGGTGGTGAAGGAAGGAAATAACACCTCCACTATACTGATCTTCAACACAGGGGCCCCACAAGGGTGCGTGCTCAGCCCCCTCCTGTACTCCCTGTTCACCCATGACTGCGTGGCCACACACGTCCCCAATTCAATCATCAAGTTTGCTGACGACACAATAGTGGTAGGCCTGATTAACAACAACGATGAGACTACAGTGAGGAGGTGAGGGCCCTGGGAGAGTGATGCCAGGAAAATAGCCTCTCCCTCAACTTCAACAAAACGAAGGAGCTGATCATGGACTTCAGGAGACAGCAAAGGGAGCACCCCCATATCCACATCAATGGTGGAGAGGGTGAAAAGCTTCAAGTTCCTCGGCGTGCACGTCACTGACAACCTGAAATGGTCCATCCACACGGAGAGTTTGGTGAAGAAGGTGCAACCTCACTTCTTCAACCTCAGGTGACTGAAGAAATTTGGCTTGGTCCCTAAGACACTCATGAACTTCTACAGATGCACCATTGAGAGCATCCTGTCGGGCTGTATCACCGCCTGGTACGGTTATTGCACCATCCGGAGGGTGGTGGGGTCAGCCCAAACACATCACCGTGGCACACTGCCTGCCCTCCAGGACATCTACAGCACCCGCTGTCACAGGAAGGTCAAGAAGATCATCAATGCCATGGCCTGTTCACCCCACTATCATCAAGAAGGCGAGGTCAGTACAGGTGCATCAAAGCTGGGACCGAGAGACTGAAAAACAGCTTCTATCTACAGGCCATCAGACTGTTAAATAGTCACCACTAGCCGGCCTCCAACCAGAACCCTGCCCTGAATTTAGTTTCTTTTACTAGCCTCCTACCACCCGGTACTCTACCCTGCACCTTAGAGACTGCTGCCCAATGTACAGTGCCTTCGGAAAGTATTCAAACCCCTTGACCTTTTCCACATTTTGTTACGTTACAGCCTTATTCTAAATATAAATAAAAAACAGAAAATACCTTATTTACATAAGTATTCAGACCCTTTCCAATGAGACTCAATTGGACAATGATTGGACATGATTTGGAAAGGCATACAGCTGTCTATATAAGGTCCCACAGTTGACAGTACATGCCATAGGAAAAACAATGACTTCGAAGGAATTGTCCTTGGAGCGCTGAGACAGGATTGTGTCGAGGCACAGATCTGGGGAAAGGTACCAATTTCTCTTTGCAGCATTGAATGTCCCCAAGAACACAGTGGCCTCCATCATTCTTAAATGGAAGAATTTTGAAACCACCAAGACTCTTCCTAGAGCTGGCCAAATAGCTAAATGAGAGAGCAACAGTGTGATTCACATCAATGCGCTATGTAGCTTAGATGTCAATAAGTGAAAATCTAAACCATTGCTGTCGTCCTTACTGCCAAGCGTTTATTCAAGTTGGATAATCTTTGGATAATCAGCAGTCGCACCATTGAAAGATAGCTTGGACTGTAGCTTACAAAAGCCAATTCCTGCTCTTTTACCGCGATCCCTGAAACACATTTGGTGTGTCATCATAGGTGTCTCTGATTTGTGGTGAGACTCGCTCAGGCTGAATGAATTTAAAATAGCGCCTTTTTTCAATGTTGATTCAAATGTCTTTGAGAAAACTGAAAGGTGTCAACAATTTTATTTCTCACAAACAATCCTTTCTGATTTAAAAAATAATCCTAGGAGTAATCATCTAGTTTTTCAAAGTATCTGTAATCTGATTACAATATTTTAGCTGGTAACATAACTAACGTATTAACAGTTGGTTTGTAATCTGAGTACATGTAATCTGTTACTCCCCACCCCTGCACACACACATACACACACACACACACACACGAACACACACACTGTCTCCTCTCCTGCCCTCCAGTCTTCTCTGGCCTTTCTGCAGCCAACAGACAGAATAAACTAAAGCTACGTAGATGGAGCTTTCATTTCCTATTAACCCCTTTGGATGTATTTAGCCTTATTTAATATGTTTCTATAAAATGTCCATTCGTCTCATAATAATATCTATTACCAAACATTCATTCGAACCAAGTAGCCTACATTGTTTTTTTTTAATGTAAAGCCAATAGGCTTTAATAAATGTAATAATGAATGAATTAATAATATTTAATAAAACAAAGTGTAAATGTGCTGCATATGAGCATTTAAAATGATTATGTCCATGATTCATACTTCCAACTATTTTTAAATGTAGGCTAAAGGAACATCTGAAACACACATATTGGTAAGACTGGTTATTATTCTTAATACTGTTATTAGTTATAGCCATGGAAATGTCAACATGAAGCACATTTGTGACATTTGGCTTTGTAGGAAAAATGTTCAGCGACATAAACAGAGACCAGAACACACAATAATGGGACACACACACACACACGCACACACACACACTATAATGATGAGGTGAGTCAGAACTATGAGTGAGTGATGAGTGAGTACATCTTGGTATTTTATATGTGTCTCAGGTGGCACCCTATTCCCTATGAAGAGCACTACGGTGACACCCTATTCCCTATGAAGAGCACTACGGTGGCACCCTATTCCCTATGAAGAGTACTACGGTGGCACCCTATTCCCTATGAAGAGCACTACGGTGGCACCCTATTCCCTATAAAGAGCCCTACGGTGGCACCCTATTCCCTATAAAGAGCCCTACGGTGGCACCCTATTCCCTATAAAGAGGCCTACGGTGGCACCCTATTCCCTATGAAGAGCATTACGGTGGCACCCTATTCCCTATAAAGAGCCCTACGGTGGCACCCTATTCCCTATAAAGAGCACTACGGTGGCACCCTATTCCCTATAAAGAGCCCTACGGTGGCACCCTATTCCCTATAAAGAGCCCTACGATGGCACCCTATTCCCTATAAACGGTAGCACCCTATTCCCTATGAAGAGCCCTACGGTCCTTGGTCAAAAGTAGTGCACTACATAGGGAATAGGGTGCCATTTGAGCATATACTATACTTTGTAGAAGCGGTGTAAAAGAGAGGGGGGGCAATGCAAATAGTCTGGGTAGCCATTTTATTAGCTGTTCAGGAGTCTTATGCCTTGGGGGGTAGAAGCTGTTTAGAATCCTCTTGGACCTAGACTTGGCGCTCCGGTACCGCTTGCTGTGCGGTAGCAGAGAGAACAGTCTATGACTAGGGTGGCTGGAGTATGACAAGTTTTAAGACCTTTCCTCTGACACCGCCTGGTATAGAGGTCCTGGATGGCAGGAAGCTTGGCCCCAGTTATGTACTGGGCTGTTCGCACTACCCTCTGTAGTTCCTTGCAGTCGGAGGCCGAGCAGTTGCCATACCAGGCTGTAATGCAACCAGTCAGGATGCTCTCGATGGTGCAGCTGTAGAACCTTTTTGAGGATCTTTTATTTTATTTATTTATTTCACCTTTATTTAACTAGGTAGGCCAGTTGAGAACAAGTTCTCATTTACAACTGCGACCTGGCCAAGATAAAGCGAAGCAGTGTGACAAAAAACAACACAGAGTTACACGTGGGATAAACAAAAGTACAGTCAATAAAACAATAGAAAAATCTATATACAGTGTGTGCAAATGGCGTAAGGAGGTAAGGCAATAAATAGGCCATAGTAGTGAAGTAATTACAATTTAGAAAATTAACACTGGAGTGATAGATGTGCAGATGATGATGTGCAAGTAGAAATACTGGTGTGCAAAAGAGCAAAAAAACAATATGGGGATGAGGTAGGTAGTTGGATGGGTTATTTACAGATGGGCTGTGTACAGCTGCAGCAATCGGTAAGCTGCTCAGATAGCTGATGCTTAAAGTTAGTGGGGGAGATATATGGCTCCAACTTCAGCGATTTTTACAATTCTCTCCAGTCGTTGGCAGCAGAGAACTGGAAGGAAAGGCAGCCAAAGAGGTGTTGGCTTTGGGGATGACCAGTCAGGTATACCTGCTGGAGCGCGTGCTATGGGTGGGTGTGGTTATGGTGACCAATGAGCTGAGATAAGGCGGAGCTTTACCTAGCAAAGACTTATAGATGACCTGGAGCCAGTGGGTCTGGCAACGAATATGTAGCGACGGCCAGCCGACGAGCGCATACAGGTCGCAGTGGTGGTTGGTATATGGGGCTTTGGTGATAAAGTGGATGGCACTGTGATAGACTGCATCCAGTTTGCTGAGTAGAGTTTTGGAGGCTATTTTATAAATGACATCGCCGAAGTCGAGGATCGGTAGGATAGTCAGTTTTACAAGGGTATGTTTGGCAGCGTGAGTGTAGGAGGATTTGTTGCGAAATAGGAAGCCGATTCTAGATTTAATTTTGAATTGGAGATTCTTAATATGAGTCTGAAAGGAGAGATTACAGTCTAGCCAGACACCTAGGTATTTGTAGTTGTCCACATATTCTAAGCCAGAACCGTCCAGAGTAGTGATGCTGGATGGGCGGTCAGGTGCGGGAAGCGATCGGTTGAAGAGGATGCATTTAGTTTTACTAGTGTTTAAGAGCAGTTGGAGGCCACAGAAGGAGTGTTGTATGGAATTGAAGCTCATTTGGAGGTTTGTTAACACAGTGTCCAAGGAAGGGCCCGATGTATACAGAATGGTGTCGTCGGCATAGAGGTGGATCAAGCAATCACCCGCAGCAAGAGCGACATCGTTGATATATACAGAGAAAAGAGTTGGCCTGAGAATTGAACCCTGTGGTACCCCCATAGAGACTGCCAGAGGTCCGGACAACAGGCCCTCCGATTTGACACACTGAACTCTGTCTGAGAAGTCGTTGGTGAACCAGGCGAGGCAGTCATTTGAGAAACCAAGGCTGTTGAGTCTGCCAATAAGAATACGGTGATTGACAGAGTCGAAAGCCTTGGCCAGGGGGATGAAGAAGGCTGCACAGTACTGTCTTTTATCGATGGCGGTTATGATATTGTTTAGTACCTTGAGTGTGGCTGAGGTGCACCCGTGACCAGCTCAGAAACCGGATTGCACAGCGGAGAAGGTACGGTGGGATTCGAATGATCTGTTTGATAACTTGGTTTTCGAAGACTTTAGAAAGGCAGGACAGGATGGATATAGGTCTGTAACACTAGAGGAAAAAGTGCATCTCTGTCTCCACGTCCCCTGTCCTGCAGTGACTAGACGCTCCTCTCTCCTGTCCTGCAGTGACTAGACACTCCTCTCCCCTGTTCTGCAGTGACTAGATGCTCCTCTTTGGGTAGCCATGGCTTTTTGTATATCGCTTTTTCTACAGACAATTGGTGGTCTGTCTGTTTTGTATCTCTGACAGAGTAGAGATATTCTGACAATTTTGTATTCTCTTTTGAGGGTCAAATAGCAATCTAGTTTATTTTGTGTTTTTGTTTCATTTTCCCAATTTGTCAAATAGGTTTACATTTCTGTAACAATCTGATTGATTTCCCTGTGTGTTTGGATAATGGGGTTGTTTACTGTTTTTAACAGCTGACATAAGGGAATCTTTTCAGGGTTCCGCTCTTGGGTTTGTAAGGATGTTTTGGGGCTTAATTTCAAATGGTGCCAACATTTTTGTGTCCATTTCTTTACATTTACAATTAAAGGGAATCGTCCGAGTTCCGCTCTGCATGCATTATTTGGTACTTTCTTTTGGATATTTAGGATAATTCTGCAGAATTCTGTATGTCGATTTTATATTAGGTTTTTCTCCCAATGCTTATAATCGGAATTACAGGTTGGGCCCCAAACCTACCTAAACCTTGTTTCCATATAATGCAAGTGGTAAAATTACATTATTGAATATTTTTGCCCCAGATTTGAATAGGAATATTTATTTTTGAGAATGTTATTTTTATGGAGTAAAATGTATTGTGGCCTATTTATTTTAGTGCGTTTACTGCCAGATAAAACCATCACAGGCACTGGTTGTTAGTTCCAGGTAGTTGTACCATTGGACATAATCAATCAATCAATCAATCAATCAAATGTATTTATAAAGCCCTTCTTACACCAACTGATGTCACAAAGTGCTGTACAGAAACCCAGCCTAAAACACCAAACAGCAAGCAATGTAGGCGTAGAAGCACGGTGGCTAGGAAAAACTCCCTAGAAAGGCCGGAATCTAGGAAGAAACCTAGAGAGGAACCAGGCTATGAGGGGTGGCCAGTCCTCTTCTGGCTGTGCCGGGTGGAGATTATAACAGAACATGGCCAAGATGTTCAAATGTTCATAGATGACCAGCAGGGTCAAATAATAATCACAGTGGTTATAGAGGGTGCAAAAGGTCAGCACCTCAGGAGTAAATGGCACCTCAGGAGTAAATGTCAGTTGGCTTTTCATAGCCGATGATTCAGAGTATCTCTACCGCTCCTTCTGTCTCTAGAGAGTTGAAAACAGCAGGTCTGGGACAGGTAGCACGTCCAGTGAACAGGTCAGGGTTCCATAGCCACAGGCAGAACAGTTGAAACTGGAGCAGCAGCACGGCCAGGTGGACTGGGGACAGCAAGGATCATCAGGCCAGGTAGTCCTGAGGCATGGTCCTAGGGCTCAGGTCCTCCGAAAGAAAGAGACAAAGAAAGAAAGGGAGAAAGAAAGAAAGAAAGAAAGAAAGAAAGAAAGAAAGAAAGAAAGAGAGAGAAAAAGAGAGAGAGATAATTAGAGAAAGCATAATTAAATTCACACAGGACACCGGATAAGACAGGAGAAATACCCCAGATATAACAGACAGACCCTAGCCCCCTGAAACAAACTATAGGAGCATAAATACTGGCTGAGACAGGTGGGGTCGGGAGACACTGTGGCCCCGTCTGACGATATCCCCAGACAAGGCCAAACAGGCAGGATATAACCCCACCCACTTTGCCAAAGCACAGCCCCCACACCACTAGAGAGATATCTTCAACCACCAACTTACCATCCTGAGACAAGGCCGAGTATAGCCCACGAAGATCTCCCCCACGGCACAAACCCAAGAGGGGGGGGGGGGGCCTGCCTCCAGCTGTTTGCTTAGAAATTCTAGGGACAGTAAGGAGTCCTGCGTCTTGTGACCGTAGCGTACATGTAGGTATGTACGGCAGGACCAAATCGGAAAGATAGGTAGGAGCAAGCCCATGTAATGCTTTGTAGGTTAGCTGTGAAACCTTGAAATCAGGCCTTGCCTTAACAGGAAGCCAGTGTAGAGGCGCTAGCACTGGAGTAATATGATCACATTTTTTGGTTCTAGTCAAGATTCTAGCAGCCGTGTTTAGCACTAACAGAAGTTTATTTAGTGCTTTATCTGGGTAGCCGGAAAGTAGAGCATTGCCGTATTCTAACCTAGAAGTGACAAAAGCATGGATACATTTTCTGCATCATTTTTGGACAGAAAGTTTCTGATTTTTGCAATGTTACGTAGATGGAAAAAAGCTGTCCTTGAAACAGTCTTGATATGTTCATCAAGAGAGAGATCAGGGTCTAGAGTAACGCTGAGGTCCTTCACAGTTGTATTTGTTTCTTGGGACCTAGAACTAGCATCTCTGTTTTGTCTGAGTTTAAAAGTAGAACATTTGCTGCCATCCACTTCCTTATGTCTGAAACACAGGCTTCCAGGGAGGTCAATTTTGGGGATTCACCATGTTTCATCGAAATGTACAGCTGTGTGTAATCCGCATAGCAGTGGAAGTTAACATTAGGTTTCCGAATGACATCACCAAGTGACAACAATAGTGGTCCTAAAACGGAGCCTTGATGCAGAGCCTCGGTCTGACGCCATTAAAAGGTAATTTACCACCTTCACAAGTGCAGTCTCAGTGCTATGATGGGGTCTAAAACCAGACTGAAGCGTTTCGTGTACATTGTTTGTCTTCAGGAAGGCAGTGAGTTGCTGCGCAACAGCTTTTTCTAAAAGTTTTGAGGAACGGGAGATTCGATATAGGCCAATAATTTTTCATATTTTCTGGGTCAAGGTTTGGCTTTTTCAAGAGAGGCTTTATTACTGCCACTTTAAGTGAGTTTGCTACACATCCGGAGGATAGAGAGACGTTTATTATGTTCAACATAGGAGGGCCAAGCACAGGAAGCAGCTCTTTCAGTAATTTAGTTGGAATAGGGTCCAAATCAAATCAAATCAAATGTATTTATATAGCCCTTCGTACATCAACTGAAATCTCAAAGTGCTGTACAGAAACCCAGCCTAAAACCCCAAACAGCAAGCAATGCATGTGAAAGAAGCACGGTGGCTGGGAAAAACTCCCTAGGAAAAACTCCTGAGAAAGGCCAAAAACCTAGGAAGAAACCTAGAGAGGAACCAGGCTATGAGGGGTGGCCAGTCCTCTTCTGGCTGTGCCGGGTGGATATTATAACAGAACATGGTAAAGATGTTAAAATGTTCGTAAATGACCAGCATGGTCAAATAATAATAATCATAGTAATTGTCGAGGGTGCAACAAGCACGTCCGGTGAACAGGTCAGGGTTCCGTAGCCGCAGGCAGAACAGTTGAAACTGGAGCAGCAGCATGGCCAGGTGGACTGGGGACAGCAAGGAGTCATCATGCCAGGTAGTCCTAGGGCTCAGGTCCTCCGAGAGAAAGAAAGAAAGAAAGAAAGAGAGAATTAGAGAGAGCATATTTACATTCACACAGGACACCGGATAAGACAAGAGAATACTCCAGATGTAACAGACTGACCCTAGCCCCCCGACACATAAACTACTGCAGCATAAATACTGGAGGCTGAGACAGGAGGGATCAGAAGACACTGTGGCCCCATCCGATGATACCCCCGGACAGGGCCAAACAGGCAGGATATAACCCCACCCACTTTGCCAAAGCACAGCCCCCACACCACTAGAGGGATATCTACAACCACCAACTTACCGTCCGAAGACAAGGCCGAGTATAGCCCACAAAGATGTCCGCCACGGCACAACCCAAAGGGGGGGCGCCAACCCAGACAGGAAGACCACGTCAGTGGCTCAACCTACTCAAGTGACGCACCCCTCCCATTGACGGCATGGAAGAACACCAGTAAGTCAGTGACTCAGCCCCTGTAAAAGGGTTAGAGGCAGAGAATCCCAGTGGGAAGAGGGGAACCGACAAGGCAGAGACAGCAAGGGCGGTTCGTTGCTCCAGCCTTTCCGTTCACCTTCACACTCCTGGGCCAGACTATACTTAATCATAGGACCTACTGAAGAGATAAGTCTTCAGTAAAGACTTAAAGGTTGAGACTGAGTCTGCGTCTCTCACATGGGTAGGCAGACCATTCCATAAAAATGGAGCTCTATAGGAGAAAGCCCTACCTCCAGCCGTTTGCTTAGAAATTCTAGGGACAATTAGGAGGCCTGCGTCTTGTGACCGTAGCGTACGTGTAGGTATGTACGGCAGGACCAAATCGGAAAGATAGGTAGGAGCAAGCCCATGTAATGCTTTGTAGGTTAGCAGTAAAACCTTGAAATCAGCCCTTGCCTTAACAGGAAGCCAGTGTAGGGAAGCTAGCACTGGAGTAATATGATCAAATTTTTTGGTTCTAGTCAGGATTCTAGCAGCCGTATTTAGCACTAACTGAAGTTTGTTTAGTGCTTTATCCAGTATGCAGCTTGAAGGTTTAGAGGCCATGATTATTTTAATCAGTATTATTTTAATCAACATTTGAGTGTCTCATGGATCCTGGGTCCTGGGAGAGTTGTGCAGACTCAGGACAACTGAGCTTTGGAGGAATATGCAGATTTAAAGAGGAGTCCGTTATTTGCTTTCTAATGATCATGATCTTTTCGTCAAAGAAGTTAATGAATTTATCACTGCTGAAGTGAAGGCCATCCTCTCTTGGGGAATGCTGCTTTTTAGTTAGCTTTGCGACAGTATCAAAAATACATTTTGGATTGTTCTTATTATTTTCCTCATTTAAGTTGGAAAAATAGGATGATCGAGCAGCAGTGAGGGCTCTTCGATATTGCACGGTACTGTCTTTCCAAGCTAGTTGGAAGACTTCCAGTTTGATGTAGCGCCTTTTCCGTTCCAATTGTCTGGAAGCTTGCTTCAGAGCTCGGGTATTTCCTGTATACCAGGATACCAGGGAGCTAGTTTCTTAGGGGTACGACTGCATCTAGGGTATTACGCAAGGTTAAGTTGAGTTCCTCAGTTACGTGGTTAACGGATTTTTGTACTCTGACGTCCTTGGGTAGGTGGAGGGAGTCTGGAAGGGCATCTAGGAATCTTTGGGTTGTCCGAGAATTTATAGCACGGCTTTTGATGATCCTTGGTTGGGGTCTGAGCAGATTATTTGTTGCGATTGCAAACGTAATAACATTTTGGTCCGATAGTCCAGGATTATGAGGAAAAACATTGAGACCCACAACATTTACTCCATGGGACAAAACTAGGTCCAGAGTGTGACTGTGGCAGTGAGTAGGTCCGGAGACATGTTGGACAAAACCCACTGAGTCGATGATGGCTCTGAAAGCCTTTTGGAGTTGGTCTGTGGACTTTTCCATGTGAATATTAAAATCACCAGAAATTAGAATATTATCTGCCATGACAACAAGGTCTGATAGGAATTCAGGGAACTCAGTGAGGAATGCTGTATATGGCCCAGGAGGCCTGTAAACAGTAGTTATAATAAGGGATTGAGTAGGCTGCATAGATTTCATGACTAGAAGCTCAAAAGACGAAAACGAGGTCGTTTTTTTTGTAAATTGAAATTTGCTATCGTAAATTTTAGCAACACCTTATCCTTTGCAGGATGCGCGGGGGATATGGTCACTAGTGTAACCAGGAGGTGAGGCCTCATTTAAATTCATCAGGTTTAAGCCATGTTTCAGTCAGGCCAATCACATCAAGATTATGATTAGTGATTAGTTCATTGACTATAACTGCCTTGGAAGTGAGGGATATAACATTAAGTAGCCCTATTTTGAAATGTGAGATATCACAATCTCTTTTAATAATGACAGGAATGGAGGTCTTTATTCCAGTGAGATTGCTAAGGCGAACACCGCCATGTTTAGTGTTGCCCAACCTAGATCAAGGCACAGACACGGTCTCAATGTGGATAGCTGAGCTGACTACACTGACTGTGCTAGTGGCAGACTCCACTAAGCTGGCAGGCTGGCTAACAGCCTGCTGCCTGGCCTGCACCCTATCTCATTGTGGAGCTAGAGGAGTTAGAGCCCTGTCTATGTTCGTAGATAAGATGAGAGCACCCCTCCAGCTAGGATGGAGTCCGTCACTCCTCAACAGGCCAGGCTTGGTCCTGTTTGTGGGTGAGTCCCAGAAAGAGGGCCAATTATCTACAAATTCTATCTTTTGGGAGAGGCAGAAAACAGTTTTCAACCAGCGATTGAGTTGTGAGAGACTGTTGTAGAGCTCATCACTCCCCCTAACTGGGAGGGGGCCAGAACAATTACTCAATGCCGACAGATCTTTCTAGCTGATCTATGTTGATCTATGTTGCGCTTGGTGACCTCTGACTGTTTCATTCTAACATCGTTGGTGCCGACGTTGATAACAATATCTCTATACTCTCTACACTCGCCAGTTTTAGCTTTAGCCAGCACCATCTTCAGATTAGCCTTAACGTCGGTAGCCCTGCCCCCTGGTAAACAGTGTATGATCGCTGGATTATTCGTTTTAAGTCTAATACTGCGGGTAATGGAGTCGCCAATGACTAGGGTTTTCAATTTTTCAGAGCTAATGGTGGGAGGCTTCGGCGTCTCAGACCCCGTAACGGGAGGAGGAGAGACCAGAGAAGGCTCGGCCTCTGACTCCGACCCGTTGCTTAATAATGGGGAGAGCTGGTTGAAAGTTTCTGTCAGCTGAATGAGCGACACCAGTTGAGCATTCCTACAGCATTTCCTTCCAGAAGCCTTGAGAAAATTGTCCGGCCGCGAGGGGATTTATACTACTATCTGTACTTATTGGTGGCACAGACGCTGTTTCATCCTTTCCTACACTTAAATTACACTTGCCTAACGATTGCTTCTGAAGCTGGGCTTGCAGCACAGCTATCCTCGCCATAAGTTGATCGTTCTCCTGTATATTATGAGTACAGCGACTGCAATTAGAAGGCATTATGTTAATGTTACTACTTAGCTTTGGCTGGTGGGGGTCCTGACGAACCCCGTCCAGATAAAGTGTCCGGGGTGAAAAAGTTGAATGTAAAAAGTTGAGCGAGGGAAAAGATATAAATTTAAAACGGTAATTAAAAAGTAAAAACCGTAAAGTTGGCAGGTAGCAAAGTAAGTAACCACACAGCAGCACGTTAATAAGTCTACCATGGTATTTCCTCATTTGAAGGAGTGTCTGCTGGTCTGAGTCATGGCCTTTTTCTGGAAAATCACAGCGTTGGTTTTCTGAAAGTTGATGTTGATTGTCCAGTTGATGCTGTATTCCTAAAGAATGTTAAGTTGTTCCTGTAGACCTTGATCTATTGGTGACAGTAGGATCATAGTAGGTCATCTGGGTAGAGAAGGAATCTGACATTCCTCCCCAGGGGCTGCAGATCAGTTCAACAACTCTGTTAGTTTGTTGATGTAGATGTTGAACCGGGTTGGACTTAAACTGCACCCTTGTCTCATCCTTCGCCCTCGTGCAAAAAAAACTCAGTTATTTCACTGTTTAGTTTAATACGTGCTGTTCAAGTAAATAGATTTTATGATGTCATTTACTTTACCCCCAACGTCGCTGTGGAGGGTTTTGTAATATAATCCATCATGCCACATGGAATCAAAAGCAATATGAAAATCAACAAAACACGCAAATTCTTTTCCTCAGCTTTGTCTATACAAAGTCTGTCAATACACGCAGAAAGAACAAAGACCCTAAATGTCCAGAAGATTTTTAGACTCATTTGCACTGAACCACAACAACAGACGCATTGTCCTTCTATATAAAAACAACACTTGGTGAGTAACTGAAAGGTCATTTATTTACTGACAGAGCGTTGGATTGTCCGTTGGTGGGAACAGGATACAATCACGTTGATCTGGATGTCAGACAGTATTTCTTTCTAGCAATAGAAATATAAATCTTCTAAGATTATGATGATAGGCCCCAGATCTTTTTTTTTTACACCGTGTGCACAGTTGACAGGCATAGAGTAAATGCACTTCTAGTTGCGGCTTCACTGGGGATACTATTCCTTTCATTCCTGACGTTGTGATAGACATTTTCATCCGAAACATTATTACCAATACACAGTTGTCTGATTATGCATATGGAATACTTTTATTTTTCTATTGTAAATAGTCATGAAAATCAAGTATTTTCTTGGCACCCCGACTTATTGACCCAGCGTCGTCCCGGGGGAGGCCGTCATTGTAAATAAGAATTTGTTCTTAACTGACTTGCCTAGTTAAATAAAGGTTAAATAACAATACAAAAATTACATTTGCAAGTAGTTTAAGTACAAAAGGAAAAATAAATAAACATGGGTTGCATTTACAATGGTGTTTTTGTTCTTCACTGGTTGACCTTTTCTTGTGGCAACAGGTCACACATCTTGCTGCTGTGATTGAACACTGTGGTATTTCATCCAGTAGATATGGGAGTTTATCAAAATGTAATTTATTTTCAAATTCTTTGTGGATCTGTGTGATCTGAGGGAAATATGTGTCTCTAATATGGTCATACATTTGGCAGGAGGTTAGGAAGTGCAGCTCAGTTTCCACCTCATTTTGTGGGCAGTGTGCACATAGCCTGTCTTCTCTTGAGAGCCAAGTCTGCCTACGGCGGCCTTTCTCAATAGCAAGGCTATGCTCACTGAGTCTGTACATAGTCAAAGCTTTCCTTAAGTTTAGGTCAGTCACAGTGGTCAGGTATTCTGCCACTGTGTACTCTCTGTTTAATTAAGGCCAAATAGCATTCTAGTTTGCTCTGTTTTTTTCTCTCACACTCTGTCTCTCTCTCTCCTCCCTCTCTCTCTGTATCTCTCTCTCGTGTCACTCTCTCCATGTCTCTCTCTTTTTCTCTCTCCCTTTCTCTCTCTCTCTTTCTGTCTCTCTCGCTCTCTCTCGCTCTCGCTCACTTTGTCTCTCTCTCTTTCTGTCTCTCTCTCTGTCTCTCTCTGTGTTTCTCTCTTTGTCTCTCTCTCCCTCTCTCTCTCTCACTCTCTCTCTCCCTCTCACTCTCTCTTTCTCTCTCGCTCTCTCTCTCTGTAGCCTTCAGTGGTGTATATTGTTTCATTATTGCTCAGCTATAATTGAAGGAAGGCCAAACAAACACACAATTATCCAGGGAGGGAGGGTGGGAGAGAGAGAGATGGAGGGGGAGAGAGGACAGATAGAGAAGGAGAAAGGGCGAGGGGGAGAGAGAGGTGAAGAGAGAAAGAGTGAGAGAGGTTGAGTAAGAGAGGGAATTGGGTGGAAGAGAGAGGAGAGAGAGAAAGAGAGAGAGAGAGAGAAACCAAGCGAGAGAGAGACAGAGAGAGAGAGAGAGAGAGAGAGAGACAGAGAGAGAGAGAGAGAGAGAGACAGAGAGACAGAGAGAGAGAGAGAGAGAGAGAGAGAGAGAGAGAGAGAGAGAGAGAAAAAAAAAAAGACAGATAGAGAGAGAGACCTATGTGAGCACGCTCTCCGGTGGCGGAACAGAACAGAGGTCAAAGGTTGCCGGCGGCAACGGGGTTAGAGGTCAACACGTTCTGTAGCCACGCCTCCTGATGATTAAGAGATCAGAGCAGAGAGATTTGGCCCTCAGTTCTGTCTTTGCTGCTGCTGGAGAGAGATTTCTATACAGAGGTTAGAAACATATAGAGAGACATTTCAGAGCTGTTGCTGGTACAGCTGGGTCGGTCTGATACACAGACAGACAGACGGACAGATAGGAGACACATCGTCGGTTACACACACACACAGGCAGACTGACAGACAGACTGACAGACCTCTTCAGAGCCAGTGGTGCTAAAGCGAAGACTTAAAGTGAGCAGAGGTTAGCTATGGAACGATTCTTCAGATCTGGCCTTAAAGAGAAGACTCCAAGGTAGGGGGATACTCCATAGAAATAGAATTCAATAAAACCATAGCTGCAGTTACGGAGAGGATTCCTAGGCTTGTATGAGCTACATGTGGAGGTTACTGTTCTGGCTGGGGTAAGCTACATGGAGGTTACTGTTCTAGCTGGGGTAAGCTACATGTGGAGGTTACTGTTCTGGCTTGGATAAGCTACATGGAGGTTACTGTTCTAGCTGGGGTAAGCTACATGTGGAGGTTACTGTTCTGTGTTTGGGTAGAAAGCCAATTTGTGTGACTTTGATTGGAGAATTCTGTTGTAACTGTGATTGGAGGTTTCTGTTGTAACTGTGATTGGAGGTTACTGTTGTATCTGTGTAACTGTGATTGGAGGTTTCTGTTGTAGCTGTGTAACTGTGATTGGAGGTTACTGTTGTAGCTGTGTAACTGTGATTGGAGGTTACTGTTGTAGCTGTGTAACTGTGATTGGAGGTTACTGTTGTATCAGTGTAACTGTGATTGGAGGTTACTGTTGTATCTGTGTAACTGTGATTGGAGGTTTCTGTTGTAACTGTGATTGGAGGTTACTGTTGTATCAGTGTAACTGTGATTGGAGGTTACTGTTGTATCTGTGTAACTGTGATTGGAGGTTTCTGTTGTAGCTGTGTAATTGTGATTGGAGGTTTCTGTTGTAGCTGTGTAACTGTGATTGGTCAGATTAATTGCCTGCTTGCTGAAGCGACAATGTGTGTACCATTGTTTTGTGTATAATATACATCATGTGATATTTACATAGTAGGCATTTGTAGGTAATGTTTGCGCCCCAAATGGCACCCTATTCCCGATGGGCCCTGGTTCAAAAGTAGTGCACTACATAGGGAATAGGGTGCCATTTGGCTATGGGCCATGGTCTAAAGTAGTGCACTACATAGGGAATAGGGTGCCATTTGGCTATGGGTCATGGTCTAAAGTAGTGCACTACATAGGGAATAGGGTGCCATTTGACTATGGGCCCTGGTTCAAAAGTAGTGCACTACATAGGGAATAGGGTGCCATTTGGCTATGGGCCATGGTCTAAAGTAGTGCACTACATAGGGAATAGGGTGCCATTTGGGAGGTTCAGGGGTAACTCCTGTATATCCTGGTGGCACGTTTACATTCCGTCCATATCCTCACCTCCCTTATTTACCCCTGTGAGGGTCCAGATATTGTTATTTATTGATGTTGTTGTTGATGATGTTATTTAGTCAGGCTGTGGGATTTTTGTTCTGTTTCTTCTTGTTGTTCCTGATTCCACCCAGGGTATTTCAATACCATCACAATATTTGCTTTTTGACGACGTCTTCAAAATAGAAAAACATGCTCCCTGCCTGCCGATGCCTTATCATAATTGTCCAGTGGGCTATATGATGTTGTTACGCAAGTAATGAAGCAGTCTTCTTGCTGGACTGAAGTAAAGCAAGCGAGTCACCATCAGAGGCGTAGTGAACAGGCAGTCCCAGCTAGCAGCGTAGTGGACAGGCAGTCCCAGCTAGCAGCGTAGTGGACAGGCAGTTCCAGCTAGCAGCGTAGTGGACAGGCAGTCCCAGCTAGCAGCGTAGTGGACAGGCAGTCCCAGCTAGCAGCGTAGTGGACAGGCAGTCCCAGCTAGCAGCCTAGTGGACAGGCAGTCCCAGCTAGCAGCGTAGTGGACAGGCAGTCCCAGCTAGCAGCGTAGTGGACAGGCAGTCCCAGCTAGCAGCGTAGTGGACAGGCAGTCCCAGCTAGCAGCGTAGTGGACAGGCAGTCCCAGCTAGCAGCGTAGTGGACAGGCAGTCCCAGCTAGCAGCGTAGTGGACAGGCAGTCCCAGCTAGCAGCGTAGTGGACAGGCAGTCCCAGCTAGCAGCGTAGCGGACAGGTAGTCCCAGCTAGCAGCCTAGTGGACAGGCAGTCCCAGCTAGCAGCCTAGTGGACAGGCAGTCCCAGCTAGCAGCGTAGAGGACAGGCAGTCCCAGCTAGCAGCGTAGTGGACAGGCAGTCCCAGCTAACAGCGTATGACAGTGACAAAATCAGTTTATATCTCATATCTATGGAGGCTGTTGGTGCCTGTGTGTGAGTCAGGGACTGATGAGTTAAAATATGCCAAGAGAGGAAAGGGATGTGACAGTCCAGATTAGACGATTACAGCATATTGACTGCATTCTTGTTCGACACATGAATTAGCCTTAAAGGAAAACTCCACCCAAAATACAGAAATACAGCCGGTGTGCTGCATTTTGCATCCTGTGATGCTGCGATAGCATTCTGTGATGCTTCATTTTGCATCCTGTGATGCTGCGATAGCATTCTGTGATGCTGTGTTTTTGTCATGTCCTGACCCTAGTAAGATGTCATTTTCTATAGTAGAGTAGGTCAGGGCGTGACAGGGGGTGTTTTGTGTTTTTCTATGTTTTATATTTCTATGTTTGTGTTTGTGTTCTAGGTTTTCTATTTCTATGTTGGGTTTTTTGGGTTGATCTCCAATTGGAGGCAGCTGGTCATCGTTGCCTCTGATTGGAGATCATATTTAAGTAGGGGTTTTTCTCCCTGGGTTTTTGTGGGTAGTTGTTTTCTGTTTAGTGTATGTCACCTGACGGAACTTTTATCGGTTGTTTTGTTAAAGTTTATTCATTAAAAGGAAATATGAGCACTTTACACGCCGTGCCTTGGTCCCCTTTATACGACCCGCGTTACAGAACTACCCACCATGACTGGATCAAGCGGCGTGCCCGGGCAGAAATGGACACCTGGTCACATACGGAGTGGATGGAGAGGAGGAACTGGACTTGGGGCCAGGTAATCGATAGATATCGGAGCCTACCTGGGAAAAACGAGAGGCAGCCCCCAAAAAACGGGTAGTTTGGATGGGCCAGGGGTGAGGCCTGAGTCAACTCCCTGTGCTTTTTGTGGTGAGCATGTGCCTGCCTCTCACTCTCTCTCTCCAGTGCGCCTCCATAGCACAGTACATCCTGTGCCTGCTCCTCACACTCTCCCTCCAGTGCGTATCCATAACCCAGTACGGCCGGTGCCTGCTTTGAGCACTCGGTCCTCAGTGCGTCTTCCCAGTCCGGTGAGACCAGTTCCTGCTCCACGTACAAAGCCTCCAGCGATAATCGATGGTCCGACGCCTGTAGAGATGATCCATGGCACTAAGCCTCTAGAGATGATCCATGGCCCGGAGCCTGTAGGGATATTCCATGGCACGAAGCCTGAAGAGGTAATCCATGGCCCGGAACCTGAAGAAATAATCCTTGGCAAAATGCCTGGAGGGATTATAAATGGTCCGGAGCCTGTAGGGATAAACCATGGCATGAAGCCTGTAGGAATAATCCATGGCCCGGCACCTCCAGCGACGCTCCCCAGTCCGGAGCCTCTAGCGACGGTCTGCAACCCAGAGTCTTCAGTGGTGGTCTGCAGCCCAGAATCTTCAGCGGCAGCCTGCAACCCAGAGCCTCCAGCGGCGGCCTGCAGCCCAGAACCTCCAGCGGCGGCCTGCAGCCCAGAACCTCCAGCAATGATCTACAGTCCGGTTCCTTCGACGACGATCCACGGTCAGGTGGTAATAAAGCAGAAGGATCAGCAGGTGGAGCGGGGAGTACGCCCCGAATCGGAGCCGCCTCCTATGCTGGAAGTTAAGGTTATGTGGACTGCATTTGAGCCGCCATAGACAATTATCACCCTCCCTACCCTCCCTTTTGTTTTGTGTTTTTTTGTTGTTGGTTTGTAGTATTCGGAGTCTGCACCTTTGAGGGGGGGGGGGGGTACTGTCACGTCCTGACCCTAGTAAGATGTCATTTTCTATAGTAGAGTAGGTCAGGGCGTGACAGGGGGTGTTTTGTGTTTTTCTAGGTTTTCTATTTCTATGGTTGTGTTCTAGGTTTTCTATTTCTATGTTGGGTTTTTTGGGGTTGATCTCCAATTGGAGGCAGCTGGTCATCGTTGCCTCTGATTGGAGATCATATTTAAGTAGGGGTTTTTCTCCCTGGGTTTTTGTGGGTAGTTGTTTTCTGTTTAGTGTATGTCACCTGACGGAACTGTTATCGGTCGTTTTGTTGTTTTGTTAAAGTTTATTCCTTAAAAGGAAATATGAGCACTTCACACGCCGTGCCTTGGTCCCCTTTATACGACCCACGTTACAGTTTTGCATCCTGTGATACTGCGTTTTGCATCCTGTGATACTGCGTTTTGCATCCTGTGATGCTGCGTTTTGCATCCTGTGATGCTGCGTTTTGCATCCTGTGATGCTGCGTTTTGCATCCTGTGATGCTGCGTTTTGCATCCTAAGACAATATTTTGGTATTTGCTTCATTAGTCCATTGTTGACACAGTCCCAAAATGTATGGCATGTCAGCAATAAAATGTTCAAGATATGGAACTTTAAAAATATAGAAATACGACCAGTATCATCCATTTAACATCGTAGGATGCAAACCGCAGCATCGTAGGAAGCAAAATGCAGCATCACAGGAAGCACAACGCAGCATCGTAATGAGTGTGTTTCTCTATTTTGAGGGGAGTTTTAAGGCTAATTCATGTGTGGAACAAGTACAGTGGATTCGGAAACTATTCAGACCCCTTGACTGTTCCACATGTTCCACAACCTTATTCTAAAATAGATCAAATCATTTTTTCCCTCCTCAATTTACACACAATACTCCATAATGACAAAGAAAAAAATGGTTGTTAGACATTTTTGAAAATGTATAAAAAAATAATACGAAATATCACATTTCCGTAAGTATTCAGACCCTTTACACAGTACTTTGTTGAAGCACCTTTGGCAGCGATTACAGCCTCGAGTCTTCTTGGTATGATGCTACAAGCTTGGCACACCTGTATTTGGGGAGATTCTCCAATTCTTCTCTGCAGATCCTCTCCAGCTCTGTCAGGTTGGATGGGAGAGTCGCTGCACAGTTATTTTCAGGTCTCTCTAGAGATGTTCGAACGGGTTCAAGTCTGTGCTCTGGCTGGGCCACTCAAGGGCATTCAGAGACTTGTCCCGAAGCCACTCCTGCATTGTCCTGTCTGTGTAATTCGGGTTGTTGTCCTGTTGGAAGGTGAACCTTCGCTCCAGTCTGAGGTTCTGAGCACTCTGGAGCAAGTTTTCATCAAGGATCTCTATTTACTTTGCTCCGTTCATCTTTCCCTAGATCCTGACTAGTCTTCCAGTCCCTGCTGCTGAAAATCATCTCCACAGCTTGATGCTGCCACCACCATGCTTCACCGTAGGGATGGTGCCAGGTTTCCTCCAAGTGTGACGGTTGGCATTCAGTCCAAAGAGTTCAATCTTGGTTTCATCAGACCAGAGAATCTTGTATCTCATGGTCTGAGAGTCCTTTAGGTGCCTATTGGCAAACTCCAAGCGGGAAGTCATGTGAATTTTACTGAGGAGTGGCTTCCGTATATCCACTCTACAATAAAGGCCTGATTGGTGGAGTGTTGCAGAGATGGTTGTCCTTCTCCACAGAGGAAATCTGGAGCTCTGTCAGATTGACCATTGGGTTCTTGGTTACCTCCCTGACCAAGGCCCTTCTCCCCCAATTGCTCAGTTTGGACGGTCGGCCAGCTCTAGGAAGAGTCTTGGTGGTTACAAACTTCTTCCATTTAAGAAGGATGGAGGCCACTGTGTTCTTGGAGACCTTCATGCTGCAGAACTTTTTTGGTACCTTTGCCCAGATCTGTGCCTCGACACAATCCTGTCTCGGAGCTCTATGGACAATTCCTTTGACATCATGGCTTTGTTTTTGCTCTGACATGCACTCTCAACTGTGGAACCTTATACAGACAGGTGTGTGCCTTTCCAAATCATATCCAATCAATTGAATTTACCACAGGTGGACTCCAATCAAGTTGTAGAAACATCTCAAGGAAACACGACACCGCCAAGACACACTACTTCTTGACACAATGTGTGCTTGCTTGCTTAACCCGGAAGCCAGCCGCACCAATGTGTCGGAGGAAACACCGTACACCTGGCGACCGTGTCAATGTGCACTGCGTCCGGCCCGCCACAGGAGTTGCTAGAGCGTGATTGGACTAAGACAACCCTGCCGGGCCAAACCTTCCCCTAACCCGGACAACACTGGGCCATTTGTGCACCGCCTCATGTGTCTCCCAGTCGCGGCCGGCTGTGACAAAGCCTGGTATTGAACCTGGATCTGTAGTGACGCAGCCAGCACTGTGATATAGTACTCTAAACCACTGTGCCACTCAGGATGCCCTCTCTGCTCATACTTTGACATTAACTCAGGATCTTAATTTGATCACTCATTTGTTGCTGAGAATTTTCCTGCACAGCTGGAAATGCAAACTTCTAGTGTATTCAAGGTTTTAAAAAGGCTTCTAAAGTCTGTAATTTCCACTATAAAACATCAGACTTGATTTGCCCTAACGAAGAATGTCCATTAACTACAATCCACATAATCATTCAAATTTCCTGTTGCTGCAGGATTATTTTCCTGCTGTAGCAAACTGGTTCAAATTAAGATCCTACATCTGTATTTGCATCATTTGCATCAGAGTTCCTTTTCTTGGATAAATGTTTGTTAGCCTGTATAGTCCACATTAGACAATGACAGCATAGTGACTAGGCATACTTGGTCCCGTAATTAGCCTTTAAGGTCAAAGTTACGTGTTGGTCTTTAGAAGTACATTTGCATTAGTCTTCTCTGTGTATGTTTTGTTTGTTAGCATGACAGCAGAGTTACAAAATGTTTTTGTCCCATACACTAAATTAGCCTTTAGGGTTAAAGTTATGTTCTGGTCCTTAGTAATCAGATCACAAGTTCCTTGTGTCCAGTAACATAATGTGATGTTTGTTAGCATGTACTAACTGTGTGTATCTCTGTGCATGTGAACATGGTCACCATGATGTTCTGCATCCCAAATGGCCCCCTATTCCCTACATAGTGCACTACTGGTACCCTATTCCCTTCATATTACACTACTGGCACCCTATTCCCTACATAGTACACTACTGGCACCCTATTCCCTACATAGTGCACTACTGCCACCCTGTTCCCTATATAGTACACCACTGGCACCCTATTCCCTATATAGTACACTACTGGCACCCTATTACCTATATAGTGCACTACTTTAGACCAGAGCCCTATAGAACCCTATTCCCTATATAGTGCACTATTGTAGACCAGGGCCCATAGGACCCGATTCCCTATATAGTGCACTACTTTAGACCAGGGCCCATAGGACCCCATAGGGTTCTGGTCTAAAGGAGTGCCATAAATAGGGAACAGGGTGCCATTTGGGACATAGTCATAGACATGGTGCTGTGCTAGCCAGCTCCTCCCTGTGACAGGGGCTTTGTAGGCATGACTAATCAGTATACAGCCTAGGGGGAGATGTTGTAAGCCTGTTGGTCCCCTGGAGGGCTAGGAGTGGGGTGGGAGAGGGGTGGGAGTGGGCTGGGAGAGGGGTAGGAGAGGGCTGGGAGAGGGGTAGGAGAGGGGTAGGAGAGGGGTAGGAGAGGGCTGGGAGAGGGCTGGGAGAGGGGTAGGAGATGGGTAGGAGAGGGGTAGGAGAGGGCTAGGAGAGGGCTAGGAGAGGGCTAGGAGAGGGCTAGGAGTGGGGTGGGAGAGGGGTAGGAGAGGGCTAGGAGAGGGCTGGGAGTGGGGTGGGAGAGGTGTAGGAGAGGGCTAGGAGAGGGCTGGGAGAGGGGTAGGAGATGGGTAGGAGAGGGGTAGGAGAGGGCTAGGAGAGGGCTGGGAGAGGGGTAGGAGAGGGCTAGGAGAGGGCTGGGAGAGGGGTAGGAGAGGGCTAGGAGTGGGGTGGGAGAGGGGTAGGAGAGGGCTAGGAGAGGGCTAGGAGAGGGCTAGGAGTGGGGTGGGAGAGGGCTAGGAGAGGGCTAGGAGAGGGCTAGGAGAGGGCTAGGAGAGGGCTAGGAGTGGGGTGGGAGAGGGGTAGGAGAGGGCTAGGAGAGGGCTAGGAGGGGGGTAG